>NC_056731.1:333117544-333312544 GCF_019279795.1 Protopterus annectens
ATGAAAGAGCTTATGTTTTATGTTTTTCTTCATTTGGTTTATATTAGCTTACTTAATAATTAAACATTGTGGTATGGTCAAGTCTGTTGTTTTTTTTTTTTGTACTAGGCTATACAAAAATTGTCACAATTAAAACTTTCAAAATTAATACAAGAAGAGAATAAACTAGAAAAACCTATTTTTAGTTAAAAAAAAAAATAACATTAACAACCACTAAAAATCTTTCTTTCAGAAAAGCCCCAGGGTTAGATAGACTCAAAACAGAATGGCTAAAGAACATTGCATTACTCTGTAACCATTTAAAATAATCCTTTGAGGAAAGGGGGGGGGTTATGGAAAACTCCCCCTGAAACATTGCCATTAAAGGTTTTAATGTTTCCAAACCCTAATAAGAATAAATTGTTGCCTAGATGTTACACACCCATTTCCTAACAAGAGCTTGAATTAAACATGTATGCAAAAATCGTAGTCAATAGGATTAAAAATATTCTTCCAAGTCTTATTTTTTTGTTTTAATAAGCTCTCATTAAACATGGACCAAGCAAACTAGACAGTTTTAGAGCTTGGCTAGATGCATAGAATGGGTGTTGGCAAAATAAGGGATGTTTAAATGTGTTAATGTATTTCTATCCTTCACAAAGCCATGCAGTGTTACATCAATGTCATTACCATATTTATTTGTTCTTATTAACATTTTTAATAAATACTATTCAAAAGTTTTCCCTATAACATTCCAAGATGGTGGATATCATGTAAACACCCTCTCCTTATAGCTCCTCAGTCAGCTATTTACCTTGTCTTAATCAAATGCCATCGGACTGGATTTACAAATAACTAAAAACTAAAACATATCAACCAAGCTCTCTGCTAGACTTCTGGAGTTTTAAAAGGCCTCTCTACTGAACATTCAGTTTTTATTCTCTGAAAGCTTATACTGCAGCACCGCATGGCAGCTTGAGGCCTAACATAGTCAGAAAGAAATAGAAGGAATAAGGAAAGAACAGATACAAGAATAAAAGGGACAAAATACTTTTCTATATTACAAAGGAAAAAAATGTCTAATGATCAAGACCACATGGATCTACAAACCACAAAAAACAAACTATCACAGTTATCTTCTTCAGAAAAAGAGATTACCTCTAAAAGACAGAGAACACTGAAGCCATAAGTACCATCCAAACCTAATCCTATAAACAAGCCTGAAGGGGCTTTTACACTTGATTACCTAAAATCAGCACTTCTACCCATACAAAGTGCCATTCAAAGTTTCTCAGATCAACTATCTAACTTTGGCATCTCAATTTAAAAAAAATAGTAGAAAGGCTAGATCAGGCTGAAGCAAAAACAGCAGCTAATGAAATGAGAATTGAAGAAATACAAAAACAACTAAATAACAAAGAAACTGCCTTAAAAGACTTGCAACAAAAACTTATTGACCTAGAAGCAAGGAGTAGAAGAAATAATATTATCATAAGAGGAGTTCCAGAATCAATAGACCAAATGCAACTACCAAAAACCTTAATGGAAAGATTTTCATCCCTACTAGACAATAATCCTACAAGTAAAGGCATTGCAATTGAAAGATCTCACAGAGCTTTTTGAAGGTCACAAAACCCTACTAATCCTAGACAAATATATGCCAAAATACTAAACTATCAGCATCTGCAGGAAATATTAAAAGCAGCAAAACCAAAAGGCTTCCTGAACTGGAAAGGAAACAAACTCACTTTTGCTCAAGATTTCCCTATGCAGATAAAGAAAGCAAGACAAGCCCTTTTGCTCTTATCTTATCACAAAAAAAATAAAATTCCAGATGAGATATCCCAATGCACTATCTTTCACTTATAAAAATCAAAAATATACTGCTAATACACCAACAGAGGCTAAAAGTGCCTTTTCTAAAGCTTTTGGTGAACTTCCAAGCCTTTAACTTGTAAAATGAGAAGGAGGAGGGTGAGGGAAAAGAAGTAGCAAGGGAGAGGAGGGAGAGAGAGAAAAAAAGGAAAAAAAGAATAATAACTTTTACATTTCTGATATACTCTCTGCTATTCTAAAGGAGCCATAACTAACCTTGAGTTATTTTCACTTCACCCATTTCCTAAAAAGCTCACTGAAGTTGTGGTACCCATCTCAAACAGGCTGGAAGCAACTTGAAGGCCTAAATCAAGCCATAACCATTGTTGCAACATTCGAAAGAAAGGATTGTAACATCTAATTGAGATGTCCATGTAAACAGCAAGTTGAACTTTTTGGTCCTAACTCAAATCTATGGCTAAACGGGGGAAAGATTTTACTGTAACACACCTCTCAAGCTGACTTCTTGCCACTTGTATCCTCGGAGCTCTACACTGGGAGAAAATAAAATGGACTATTTTCTGCTTAATTTCTGAAGAAAATAAAGGGAAAAAGGATGGAAATCAAAAATCAAAGAGGGTGGGGTGATTTATTGTAGCTGCCAACAAACTAACACAGCTTTTTTTTTTCTCTCTCTGTTCGATTAGGATATCAAAAAGGTAACACTTATAACTCTGAGTCACTGTTGCTTCTGTAAAGTGTTAGAAAGCATTTTGATATTGATAGAAATAAACATCTTCCAGAAGAATGTTGATTGTAGTGTAACAAGTGGGAACAAATGCTATCAGGCTCTGAATGTCTGACTGCATAATGAATGTAATCAGCAGGTTGTGTATTTACCCACACCAGTATATGTAAGGCCAATTAATCAAAAGAGAACATGACCATTACTGTACAATACATAACATATATCAGACAGAGTTAAGATTTATGTACATGTGTGCGTATGTATGTATATGTATGTGTATATATATGTATGCATATATATATATATATATATATATATATATATATATATATATATATATATATATATATATATATGTGTGTGTGTGTGTGTGTGTGTGTATATGTATGTATATATATATATATATATATATATATATATATATATATATATATATATATATTTTTTTTTTTTCCTCTCGTTCTCTTCTTAAACAGTAATTGAAATTGGTTACAGTATAATCCACTACTAGTCATATAATAAATAATCTGTATAAGCCCATAGTAACTTTCTGATGATAGTAATGCATGTTCTCTAGAATACGGCTTCTGTTTTTGCTAAAGGAATATACACCATGGGTTAGAAAGGAGACATGATATACCTGAGACTAGTTAGTTGTGCTATAATGTCACTAGGGGTGTCTAATGAAACTAATGCTTACCTTATTACTAAGGTCATAATCCATATGCTATCTGTCATTAGTACTATTAGGCATATAATAGATAATGTATATGTGACCCAACATAACTCTCTGATGTTGGTGATGCATGTTCACTAGAATACAGCTTCTGTTTTTGTAAAACGAATATACAACACGGTTTAGAAGTGAGGCATGGTATAGCCTAGTCTAGACTAGTTAGTTGTGTTACAATGTCATTAAGTGTTGCTTAATGAAATAATTGCCGCCCTTATTACTAAGGTCGTAATCCATATGGTATCTGACCAAATACTTCTAATTATCAATAGATATAAGATAAAGGTATATGTTGTTTAATAACTATCCTTATTTTTCAAGATATGTCAAATCTGGTCCTACCATACCAGAATCAGGAAAAATTAATTATCCTGATAAATGGGGCAAGGATGTTGAGAGTATTTTTTTTGGAGTGTTTTTTCACATCTTGTATTGCTGAGTTTATTATGTATATTATGTATAGATGTTTTTTCTTACAGTTGCTACTATTTCAAACAAACCAATATGCTCCTGCTCTAGTACTTAGAATACTGTTTGTTCTTTTGAATAGTCTCTCGGATGTAGTAGGTATGTGGCTAGGCACAGTATGGGTAACGAGAGACTCTAGGGCTGCAATAGATTCAATAATCCTAATCTACGACTTGTATATATGCTCATTCGTATTGGAGAGAGTCTTCCAAGTATTACATTTACTTTTCTAGAACTTATACTCACTATATGTAAATGTGTGAAATAAGCTCTTGGAATATCAGAGGCCTACAGGATAAAAATAAAAAAAATATATTATTGCACTTAATTTACCAGTCCAACTCAGACATTATCTTTTTACAAGAAACACACTTGCTAGATGTGGATTGAAATAAAGACAGAAATAAAAGATGGATATCTTCAATTATTACCTTAGGGAGGGAGACTAACTCAAAGGAGTAGCTATTCTGATTAAAACATCTTTTAAAGAAAAGGTAATAGATTTGGGTACGGACAAAGAGGGTAGGTGGTGCTACTTTAAAACAATCAACTCCATATCAAATAGACTTACCATTTTCCTGAATATATATGGGCCCTATGCCAATCAACACAAATTTATTATACAAATATACAACCTGCTCTCAAAATTTCTGAATCATGAACATGTAATAGGAGGTGACTGGAATATGGTCAATGACCCTGCAAAAGACAGAACTAGCAAAAACAAATTCCATAATAAGAGAGCATTGAGAGCACTAGAAGATTTTAGGCTAGACTATTGCCGGTGTGATCCTTACTATACAAAAGCCCATTCCACCAATATGTGCACATACACATACTACTCTCCATGTAATAAGACCTGGTCTACGATTGATTTTTTCTTAATTTCTAACTCCTTAATCAATGATAAAACTGTATACTCATCTTGTCCAAGATTCCTCTTGGATTACTCTAAGATAACTATAAATATAACCCCATTAACCAACCCATTAAAGAATGAAAAATCCTTCACTTGGACATTAAACCCTAACCTCTTAGACAAAGAAGAAGTGATAAATGATATTAACAAAGAATTAGAGGAAGTAGATTCAAATCTGTCCCTTTCTGACATCAAATTCCAAAATTTGTACCTAAACAATTCTAAAACTATATTTATTCATAAACAAAATATGGACAATACCAACCCATTTAATTATAGGCCTATCTCCCTCATAAATGTTGACATTAAAATCTACTCCCTGGTCCTAGCAAATAGAATTAAAAAACTATTACATAAAATTATATCCCCAGATCAGTCTGGCTTTATATCAAGGAGACAAACATGGGATAACACCCTGACCCTCGATACAGCCATACATCTTCTTGAGAAAGACAAATCTCCTAGATACATTTTGGCATTAGATGCTACTAAAGCTTTCGATAGGGTCAACCTTGAATTCCTTTTCTTGACTCTAAAACAATTTAATATCCCAAATACATTTATAGAAAAAATCAGAGCACTATATGTCTTCTTACACCACATTGGTCATAAATAAACTTGTATCCAATAAAATAAAACTAGCAAATGGTACAAGACAGGGATGCCCCCTTTCCCCCTGTCTTTTTAATTTATATATATAGCCCCTATTCATCTACCTGGCGCAAAAAACATTTCACCATATACCTAAAATACTTAATAATAAACTTTTAATCTCAGCATTTGCTGATGACCTGATCATTTATTTTCAAACACCTAACATGGACTTAGGTAAGATTATAAAAACAATCAGCATCTTCTCAAAAACCTCCAACTATGAAGTAAATCCATCTAAATCCCTCATATTTCAAATCAACCCATTATGACAAAATCTCCTCCCTCTCCCAGACACAGAAATTAAAGTTAAAAAAGCATTCCACTACCTAGGAATTAACTTTGAACATAACCAAAAAGACTCCTACCAAAATAATCTTCTTAAAACCTGGACTAGCACAGAAAATGTCTTGGACAGATGGAACATAATGAAACTTTCAGTTCTATCAAAAGTGGCAGTAATTAAAATTAATATTTTACCAAAAATATTATACCAATTTAACGCTACCAACACTATTATTCCTACCAACGTCTTTAAAAAAAAATCAATAAAATACTAAGTTCATATGGTTTCCAAAAATCCCAAGGATAGCTATAACAAAACTAATTTTCCCTAAAGACAAAGGAGGTCTGGGGTTACCAGACTTTAAACTCTACTATGATCTAATATGTGCACATAGACTTATTTTAATAGCCGACCACATCCCAAAATATGCAGAATCCTTTCCAAAATGGGTTAATGTATGGTACGCTCATCTTTTAAAGACTAATATAAATCCTAAATCCATACCATTTATAGATGAATCTAACCTAAAATATATAAAACTTCATGCCTCCATTAAACACAAAATCAAAACATTTCAATCGCTTCTGTCAGTCCTACAACTAAAAAGTGCTTTAACCCTATTACAGCCAATACATTTGAACCCAAATTTAAAAACAGTAAATGAAATGATTAACCTAGATCAATATCCACAAATCAAAGATCTTACAGTCTGGGATCTATATAAACTTAAAAACAGGTCATTAAAATATATCAAACATCATCTCAACCTTAATAACAAATACACAATAACACTGAGACAATTGGTGGAAAAGATATCTATCTTCAGAGACATCCCACAAGAAATATAAAATGTAATAACAAACACACAGGCCTTAGTTAAGTTCTTAAAACTTTCAAAAAAAAATACTATCAGCTACATACAAGTTAAGCACCTCTATAAAATACCAGTCCACCTTTACATCTGCTCAATACTGGAAAGACAAGAATCCAGAAATAACTAATGCTCAGCTTTCACAAGCATGGTTTAATACAAACAAATACTCTATCTACATGAAATTGACTTACACCCAGTTAATGGTCAGCAATAATGCCTATTACATACCAGAACGACTAAATAAGTTTTTCTCGAATAACTCACCTTTCTGCCCCTTCTGTCCATCAAAAATAGCAGACTTATTACATATCCTCTGGTACTGCAAATTTGCACATAACTTCTGGGACTCATTAAGAATTAAACTCGACAAAATGGGTTATAGGAAATCTACATTATCCTGGGAATTTGCGATTCTACATGTTAACTCACTTCACATCAGATTTAAGAATTCTGATCCCCATATTTGAACTAGTCAAATTCTATATTACTCAAAACTGGATAGACAGATCTAAATTAAACTGGGGAGAATTTACAAAGATGGCCCACACTTACATGATCTCACACAAACTCATGATTAATGATAAAAAGAAATGAATACAATTCCTAAAAATATGGAAAAATATCTTAGACCACATATTAGAATAATAAATATCTATGTTATAAGTATGTAATTACCCACATTATTTGGTATGGAAGACCCTCTCTCTAATAACTTTGAAATAAAATCTCTAAGCAGCATAATTCATTGTAAAATAACATATGATTAGAAAAAGTTTATCTCTCAACTATTAGTGGCACTATTTGTACAGTTGTAAATAGTTGAGTTCAAAGGTTTAATTTACTTCTTGTATTATCTAGTGGTCACCTTTTGTTTCCTAATATTATATCTATATTACCTCAGTTTATTTAGATAAATGTTTTTATTGTGTTGGCTAATGTCATTTACTATACAGTATATAACCAGTTTTTTTTTCTTCTGTCATGACAGGATGAAATAGTCGATTTATGTTAAATGTCTGTATAATGTTTTTCATTTTCTTTCATTGTATACTGTTTTTTTTGTCATTGTTGTTAACATTTAAATCTGAAAATGCAATAAAATATAAGTTGGAAAAAAAAAGTTTTCCTTATAATAGATGTTAAACATATTGGTCTATAGTTCACCATCTCAGCTCTAGAGTTTCCTTTGTGTATCGGTACCGGATGCAAAATAACACAATCCAAGGGCAAATAACTGGTACATAAAATGTTATTAACTCATTCACTCCAATGGAGCTAAGGAAATTTGTGGAACCTAAGGCTTTTGACAGAATCAAATGATGTCCTCACATTTCAAACAAATACTCATAACTCTAGAACCAAAGGGGTTATGAAAATGTAAATGTCAAACAATCTCTTTTTATAGTGGTAGTATTTTTTAGGTTCTAGGTCTTAAACCACATTTTATAAGTCACAGTAAATACAGTAACTATTACAGTTGTACTATTTTGTAAACAACTTACAATATCTTAGCAACTACTCAAGTTGTACAGATACGGTCAGCAGCTTTTTATTCATCTAGTTGAGAGCTTTCACATGAGACTGAGGAGTTCTGTCTGTCTTACTTGGCTGTTGAGATATTTAAACAAATGTGAAAATTACAGCTATATAAATTAATATCATAAAAACAACAGTTAATATCTATTTACTTGCACTAGACAGAGGTCAGATATTAATGCAGTTGAGTTTGCCATTGTATAAGCTTTAAGATAAACTATTTTAAAACCTTGCACATAGCATGATTTTGGAATTATTGGTGTGAATATAAACAAGCAGTATTTGATACCTAGAGGCATTAGTAGGGGTTAACTAGAGATGTATCTGTAGGCATCACTCAGATTTAATGAGTTAAATATAATCCTTAATGGTTTGCTTCATATATTGTCCTATAGAGTAACCTTCCTGGGATATTTACTAGCCTCAACAAGCAAGAAGCTTTAAAGTAGAGAGTATTTCTGCACAAATTTGTAACTGCTATATCACAAGGAAAACTATAATCTTCCTTATCTAAACACCCAACTATAGGAAAGAGTTGACTAAAAAGCTCTATTATTATCTTCCCTGAGGTAATGCATTTTCCTTAAAAACATTATTATTATTATTATTATTATTATTATTATTATCATTATTTATTACCTTTTAAGTGTACTGATTTGAATTCAACATTTCTTTTCCATTCCTAAATTCCTTCTTTAAGCTTTTGGTGACACTCTCTAATATTTTGTTGCTATAAATTGATGGATTAGTTTTATAGGCCCTAAAAGCATTTATTTTTTGCTTTAAATAGTTAATCAACATTTGGCTCCATAACAAAGTGGATGACCTTGAAAACAGGGAGAGAAGATTTAACATAATAATTTTTGGCATCCCTGAGAGAGCTGAAGGGGAAGGTATCATCACTTTCTTAAAATTGTGGATTCCAGAAGTCTTAGACTTAAAGGAAGGTTTCTCATTTGGCATTGAGAGGGCTCATAGAACTTTAGGAAGACCAGCATCAACATCTTTTTCTACTCCTCCTGGATCAATAGTTATAAAGTTTTTATCCTATTTGGATAAAGAATTGGTCCTAAAAACAGCCTGGAGGAAGAGCCCTTTAAAATATAATCGAAATCCAAATAAGCTTTGACAATGACTATTCTGCTAGAGTCCTGGAACAGAGGAAAAAAGCTTGGCCACTATTAAAGCTTCTAAAGCAAAATAAGATTAAAACACAACTTGCCTTTCCTGCCAGAATAAAAATCCTGCATCAAAATGAAATGAGAAGTTTCAACAACTTAAAAGAAGCCACTGCATTCATTAAAAACAATAATGTTTATCCATACCTGAAGATATGGATTGGACATCTCCCTCTTTGATGAGGGTCACTGACAAATCTTCCTGGATTGATGTTAAAAGAAAAAAAAAAAAAAAAAAACTGAATCAAAAATTGCTGATACTTCTAAATCTGTCAAAGTATCTAGTGCATCTTGACTTGCATTCAAAATGTGTTTGCACTATATGTCAATTAAGGTATGTCATGTAAGTGTACTTCTATATATATATATATATATATATATATATATATATATATATATATATGTAAAGTGAAGGGAAAAAAAGATTGGTTCTATTCCATTAATAGCAATATAATAGAATTACTTTAATAGTAAAGTTAAATAGTAAACTGTTTTATATTCCATGATTTAAAAGGGGTAACAAGTTTATTAGTCTTGGTTTCTTTCAACCTTTATGCACAGTTTTGAGTGCCTTTGGTATGTAGTTTCTTCATACAGTTATATTTCAAGTTTAAAATATTTACTAGCTAGGTTGTGGAGTTATTGAAAAGAATAAATTCCTCCCGACTTAAACTATACAAGATCTGCTCTTGCGATCAATATCTGCCAGTAATTAAATGAAAGTGTCATAGTAGCTTAGAAAATTTTTGTTAATTACTAATACATGAGTTTATTTTCTTTCTGGAGATCATGATGTATGGTAGTAAACTATATTCCGAATGGTTCCTGTCTACGATTAACATGGAGTCTAACTCGTTAGCTTTTTATTATTTTTCTCTTGTGATTGATGGATTAGGCTTTGCTCTGTATGAGGTTCAGCTAGCAAATACATCACAATCTCTGTTCATCCATTTCTGTTCTCCCTTTGGTTCACTGGAGTGTTATAATAGAAGTGGGTTCTACTTAAAGTCTTGGCCAGTTTACACGATTGTTTAATTGAAAGGTAAGCCTTACATTTTTTTGATTTATTCAAAAAAAGAGTAAAAAAAGATAAAGCTAGCAATAGTGAAAGGGGAAAGATCTATGAATGCTTGATACCTGCATGAATGTCCGGGACATTGATTAACACTTGGATGCTTTTGTAAACTGAAGAGATTTATGCTTTTAGGTTGAGACTGCCTGTGATGACTGGAAATTAAAGTAATAAGCATCTATCATGTATGATATTGAATAAATGAATTATGTTATTGGGGCATTTGGATAAGTTAATTTCACTTTGTGCTATATAGATGGATGGAAACGGAAATTGTTTACATAGAGATAGATATGAAGTTGAGTTACTAGGGATTTGTGGACTTGAAACTCAGTGTTCATTGATGGGGTTGATTGACAGGGAGATTTTCATTAGACAAGGGTAAAGCGGAAGACTCTGTGCTTTGATGCTCACTGAGTAGGAAACCATGCATTCATAACTTAAAGAGCTGAAGCTTTTCTTAGAGCTCAAGACAGTATATGTAATAGCCTGTCATCCTCTCATATTTCACTGAGCATTAGCATGAGGTATGATGGTATAAGATGTTTTTTTTTCTTTTCCTTTTGCTATTTTTCTGTTCACATTATACACATATAGTTTGGTATTTTGTTTCTAATCTGGGGGTCTGTAGGATGCTACAAGCCACTATCTCGCCGAGAAGCACTATAAGTTATTAAGATATAGATTTAAAAGATTATACAAGATACATAGTGCTTTATTAAACAAACGTTAATATCTCATGCTCCATATTTGCAAACATTATTAAACAGTAGCAAGAAGCATATCTATTAACTAGCTTTAATTGCAACTGGTGTAATTCATATAAGAATATCTTTAGTCATACAGATATATCTTAGCAAACTCTCACAATGTTATACTCTTTATCAAACACCAATGAGAGCTGATATTAATAGCAAAGGCTTACATACAATACTACTTCTATTATTGTTACTTACTGTATCTGTTAAAATTGCATACAATTGTTTATTAACAACCAAATCAATAATTAATCACTTAGTTAAAATGAGTGATTATAAATGCAGGAATACACTAATGTCATATGTATATTATACTGAGTTGTCCTACCAACTTTTGATAACATATTATTTTTTGGATATTGTTTACATATGTCTATGTATAAACACTCGGATCTTTTTACCCTTATTCTGGGAAATTGGATGTAATTATAATTAATATACAAAAGAAAAGGGAACATCAATACCATATGGATTTGTTAAATATGTTATAGTAACCTAGGAACTTCTTTACAACCAATTTGGATTATTTGTTTCATTACCTTTATTTAATTACACACCTTTTAAACATCAGGATTACTTAGCATATAGTCTAAATGAATAATATGTATAAAAGTCGAGTTAGTAAATAAAGTAAAGTAAATTTAGGTTGCACATCCATATCTGGATTTACAAAAGTGATAACATCACTAGTGTTGTCCATGGTGACTATACAATTCTCTTTTCCATCTATTTGATGCTGAGGTGTGTTCTGGTGATAGAATGATGATGTCATAATTAAGCTAAACATTCTATAGATTGTCTTTAATGACTACCCTCCATATTAGTAGTAGTTGTTTAAAGTGTTTTTTTTTTAAAGTCTGAGGAAGCTTTCAGACCAGAATGCAAAAGCACTTACTTTTATTAATAAAGCAATTATTTTTTAAGCCACTGAGTCGTGTGGAGGAATTTTATTAACTTAGTTCCTGTTCTTTTATATTGAAACTTAAAATTATAAAACTCTTGTTTGTTTCTTGTTTATTGTGATTAGTCACTTCACATTAGTAATGCATTGATGGCAATTGTCTGTTGTTGATTTATCAGCTTATAAGAGAAATTAAAGCTTGAATGGATGAACAGTAAACATTATAAGTTACTTAATTTATAAATCATTCTCCTTTAATATTTATTGTCTAATGGGCTCAGAAAGAATAAAGAAGGTGGTTAGGATGGTTAGTCTAACAGATTTATATTTATTTGTTATGTCTTTCATTCCATGTTTAGAGTGGGTTAAAATTAATACAAGTGCAAACTTTGTTAATATGTTTCTATTCAATTATATTTCTAGTTTTAAAATGCCTGACCTAAAATTTTTACTATCAATCTTCATGAAAAAATTGTTGATTAAGATAATTAGTAATTTAATAATTAATATAGAGTTAACACAACATTTTTTTTAAAAAGAATATTGACATGGACCTAATATTGGTGTCTTTAAATACTAATGGCTTAAACAATCTGAACAAGAGATCCAACTTATTAAGGTATCTAAAATAAACAAAGCTCAAGTAGTTTTTCTTCAAGAAACTAATTTTAAAATAAATGACATATTTTCATGAGATCCTAATAAATACAGAATACTAGCTCATTCTTCCTATAAATCAAAGACTAGAGGAGTTATAATTCTATGGAGAAAGACTTCATTAAATCCAGAAGTTATCTATAAATATGTTGATAGAGATAGACTCATAGCTATACTTATACTAAAATTTAATAACAGAATATGGACTTTAGTGAGTTTATATTGGTTCCCTGGTATGGGAGTAGGCCTAGCTAAGAAGCACTTAGATTTCATTACAACTATTTCTAAAGGCAATATAATAATAAGAGGTGACTTTAATTGCATTACAAATGTCAGAGAAACCACACATAAGAAATCTCCCTGACTATCATCCACAGCTAAACTACTAAAAAAAAATGGACTGAGATGTTCAAATTAAGAGACACTTATAATCCTATAGGACCTAATTCATTACTTTTTTCACATCAAGACTATAGACGTGGTACCCAAACCAGAATAGATAAAATATATGTCTCTCAAGATCTATATTCAAAAATTGTAATTTTTTTGATACTGCCATGTCCATTCTCAGACCACAACTCCCTTGCACTGGAAATTCACATAGAGTTTAAGTTGCTAGTTATTACTTCTAGTATTCCTTCATACATTACAAAAATCAAAGAATTTAAACCTTGGCTAATTTCTGAGCTTCAATTCTTTCTAGAGATTAATTATAAACCAGAAACAAACATACTTATTGTTTGAGATTCATTGAAAGCCTATATATATGGTAAAATCATCAGCTGGTTCAAAAATAAAATTAAAGAACGGGCATCAGAATTACAGGAATTAAAAAATCAACTTTTAATGCTTAATTGATTCCAAGATGGCTGCCGACTAGATCAGTCCCTAGTCACTGAGCTCCTCACAGTTATGTAATATCCGGCTTAATATTATAATTTTGGAGTAATATTTTTCCTCAGTTTCTTTTATAAAAAGAACCTCTAAATAGTTATCTACGTATTTGGATTATCTGTTGGTGGTGGAGATCACAATTTTGGATTTTTTTACCTCAGAACTGTCTTTGTGGTTTCAACTGTATTGGGCATCTGCTGCTTAAAGACTCCTCCCAGAATCTGCTATCCTATCCTCACACCTCTGCTCTGGGCATGGCTTCTAAATCCGACACCATGGAAACACAGGCAACAAAGGCCAAATTTTCTTCAGTACATTCACCTGAGAAAGATACCTGCTCAAAAAGATTAAGAACTACTAAGCAATCTTCAGAAACTTCTAAAGTAAGTAACAAAGATACTAATGACTCAAACTTTCATTTAGATGAATTAAAACTAGCTTTACAACCAATTCAAAGTGCCATACAAAGTTTCTCAGAACAATTTACTGACTTTGGCAAAACGTTAAAGCAAATAAATGAAAGAATGGATATTATTGAATGTAAAAATACAGCTTTAGAAATAAAAACAGAAACCTTGGAAAGAGATATTAAAGCTAAAGATAAGATTATTTCAGAATTTCAAGCTAAACTACTGGACTTGGAGGCTAGAAGTTGTAGAAATAACATTATTATTAGAGGTTTGCCAGAGTTCTATGAAAATCAAAGCCTATTATCTGTATCTAAACAGATTTTTGAGTCACTATTAAATTGTGAGACAACATCAAAAACTGTTATTATAGAGAGGGCTTATAGAGCACTGCATGCTAGTCAGGATTCTGCCTCCCCTCGGATCATATATACTAAACTACTTAATTTCCAAGACACTTATCAGATACTAGAGACAGCAAAAAGGAAAAAACAGTTTGTCTGGAAAAATCATAAACTGTCATTTTCTCAGGATCTTCCTTTACAAGTAAAAATGAAAAGACAAAAGCTTTCTCCTTATTGTGCAGATCTTATAAAAAGAGGTATAAGATTTCGTATGAGTTATCCGAATACTCTGTCTTTTACTTATAATGACAGAAAATATATGTTTACAGATTCTAAGGAAGCAAAAGAAATATTTCTGAAGATATTCAAGAAGCTTCCTGAATCTGTGTCTTGATACTTCAAAATTTACTTACAAGTATGTGATGTTATGATCAACTATTATGTTTTTATTACAAAGTTGAGATTTCTTTTTTGAATGCTAATTAGAGTGTTATTTGCTTTATATATATTTACTTGATTTTTTATTTTTAGTTATGTATTTCTGTCACTGCCAACATCTTTTAAAACGCAGCACTGCTATTGTGTTTTTTATTTATTTATTTTTTTTTTGTATATGCATAACATTTAGAGACTAAAAATAGACTGTGATGAAAGTGTGCGAAGAAATCCACACAGTTATATTATTTTTGACTTATTCAATCCATTGACTTTTTGGAGGGAATTTCTTCATGTCTCGAGACTGTTTCAAAGTGTTTGCTTTATTGCCTATGTGTCAACTGAATCTTTGCTATGTCCACGCTCCTTCTCCTGGGCTTCAGAGTCTTGCTGTGACGTCATCACAAGAGAAGAACCTTCGAACATTACAGTCAAGTATTTATCTAAAATTAGCGCTTATACATGTATTGCTACTTGTTGGCACTGTGGTCTATTGCTGAATGGTTTGTTTAAATTGCCATGTCAAGGAAATTCGATCATTACAGCCAAGTTATTATCTTAAATTAAGCACTTCCACATGATACGCTACTTGCTGGCGTAATGTCATATGTCTAAATGTTATGTATACATGACACAAGAGAAACATAATCCGAACATTTTTAGTTATATTATGATTTAAATATCTAGTGCTCTTATAAGATACGTTACTTACTGAAGTTCTGCTTTATGCTTAAATGTTATGTTTCACTAGTCATGACAAAATATTGTCCAAACTCTCTTAATTAAGTTCCGTTTTAATTATTCAGCGCTTTCACAAGATACGCTATTTGCTAGCGCTGTGTTCTATGGCTTAATGTTAAGTCTTAGTTGCTACAAGTGAATGTAAATATTTAGCGCTTTATATATGATACGATGATTACAAATTTATAGTGCTACCGAGAATCTTCCTGCCACCATATTTCATTAAAGAGTTCTGTTGACACTGTAGCTAAAAAGAAATACTCATATTTCAATTATAGGATAGGTTCTCTATGCTTTTAACAGTTATCAGGTATTTTGGGAGGGAAAATCAGCGTGTCTTGAATCACGCTTAACTTAACAGAGTGTGCTTCTCAAATACAGTCGCTTTACTATATAGCACATACCTTTTGCAGATGTGCCGGATCTCAGGATGAGAAGCAAAAGGAAGCAACCTTCCTGCCGATTAATAATCCTTCCAAAAACAAGATCCAAGCATAATAAGAGAACAAGGAATGCCAAATCATGATCAGGTTCAAGTGAAATAAATTCAGCAAAATGTAGCAAAACACAAAATCTTTACTCTAACTTGTTAAATGCAGAGTAAACTCTAAAGTAACGCGCTATAGCGTAGGAGGTTCCACGCTACATTAGACAATTAAATATAAATAACTTTCTCATTTTTCTTACCACCCATATACAACAAGGCGGGAAAAATAAGTGTTTAACTAATCAATTAACATCTCAGAAGAGAGTTTGTACCCAAACATACATTTTGATCATAGCTTCGTTGCTATTCTACTGAATGTAAACATGACGTATAAATGCAAACAATAAACGCAAATAATACCATTGACCTAGATATGGATTAAATACATATTGTAATTACAACTTCGGGGCCATTATATTAAACTTGCGATGCATAAATGTAGACAATTCCATTACTCAGTAATTATTGAGAATAAAATGGAAACAGTGTGATGAAAATATAAACCGTAAATTGCATAGGGCATATGGATGTATATATTATATATATAGAACGTACTATACATACTCCTGAAGTTCATTAGTTTTCAAAAGCTTTCTATATGAAATAGAAATATAACACTGTATAAATATATATATATATATATATATATATATATATATATATAAACTAAAATCAGACATCTATGACCAACAAGCAAACAGATACTGCCTACGAATATAAATACTGATGACACAGATATAAGTAAAAACGGTTATAAGCAGAACTCCTGAAATTTTCATTGGAGCCCTGAAGCTCTCTGGATCAATTAAAATTAAGACACTATGTAAATATATATATAAATAGACTAAATCAAACATCCATGACTAACAAATAAATGCTGTCTACAAGTATGAATACAGATCCCACATGTATGAGCAAAAATCAGATATATAAAAACTGCATGGGTGCTATTCAGAGAGAAGAAAAATATTAGCAAATATATATACATTTAAATAAATATATATACAAATATGTGATGTAATCTCAGAATCCCAGAATGATGTCATCATAAGTATAAAGAATCCAAAGTTGTCAGTTTACTCCTCTTTTACATTCAGTACACTAAATAAGATATTGCTTATGTATTTGTACAGTGACCTTTTGTAGAGAAATATTTAAATACTTTTAGTATTTAAATAATATCCATGCTCTGGTTCTTAGAGAAATATTACCAAACAAGTAGTAGTTGCAAGAATTACAATAGTGAATTGAATTAAATACTGTTGTTTGTTTCTAGCTCCTCACTACAGGGTAATTACTGATACATCCATGCATTGTATTGATGTGCTAGATCGTCGCAAAGGGACTCTCTGGAACATTCAGCTAGATTCAGTGACATGAGAGACAAATAGTAGAAGCAAGAAGTAATCATTGTGTTTGGACGCTCCCCCTTCATTAATCAAACTTATGCACAGACATATCTTACATTGATATACTAGATAAATAGCAAAAAAGATATGACATGTCATTTATAGTTGGTTTATAACTAGATTCTTAGCTAATCTGTAATAAATAAGAGACTGGTTATATTGTTTAATTTAATAAGTTATTAATTATTTAGTTGATTTACAGTGATATATAGTTCATATTTCATTACAGAAATGTTTCTTCACTGGGTTTATTTTAATATATAGCTCACTAATTGTTTTATAGAAATAATACTAATAAAATATTGATTTTAGGATTTTATGTCAGATTTATATAGTTGCCGATAATAGAAATATATTAAGAATCACATGAGGAAAACATTTTTACTTCAATTATTTAACGCAAATTCAGGAGCTTGGGGTTAAATAGTTATATAGGGATTGTTTATGTTGGTCATCTTGTGTATAGACAGATGTTATAATATGTTTAGTGTTATTGACTTGGTTCCAGTCCTTTCAAGGACTATATGTAATGCTTATATTGTCAAATTTGAAAACTGGGTAACCAAAATCATTAATTCTATTCTGTTTGTTCAAGATTTTACCTCGTCAATAGGGGTTAGGTGGTCAGGCACTAGGGTAAGGACGAGGGTTATGGGTAAATCTCATAATATATCTGTACTAAATTTGTTTTTAATAAGGTATTTTCATTTAATATCAGACCAGTTTAGCTATGTTTCTTAGCTCTTGGAATTATTTTAATTATAATCAAGAAATTATGCCATGTTTTGATCACATCAATATTGATAAGTCATCTCTTTTATGACAAATTACCTAATAATTGATTCCTGGAATGTTAGAGGAATCCAAAATAAATCTAAAAAATCTTTACTATTTCATTTGATATTTAAATCACAAGCCAATATATGTTTTATTCAAGCGACTCATATCCTTCGGGATGGTTGGGACAAAGAGAGTAAAAAAAAAATGGATTAGGAAGATAGTAGCCTCTGGGAATTCTTCTAGCTCTCGGGGAGTAGCAATAATTATTAAACAAAAATTCAGTGGAAACATCATTGATGTGAGATATGATAATGAAGGTAGATGGTGTCTGTTTACTGCCACTATTCACAATCTGGATAAACCAATTTTAGTTCTAAATGTATATGGTCCTTGTAGTCAACAACAATTTTTTATCTTAAAAATTTATAATATACTTACATCTTATAAAGATCATTACATTATAGTTGGGGGAGACTGGAATGCGGTAATAAATCCAGAGATTGATCGTACTAGCTGCTCTTCTAAATGAATTAATCTTGGAACACAATTTAACTGATCCATTGCACTACATAAAAATATCAGACAAGAAAGATATTTACACTTATTACTCAAAATGCTACCATTCATGGGCTAGATTGGATTTTTTTTCTGATTTTTAATACTATCTCAAAATTTATTTCAGATTTTACTATTGAACCTAGATATCTTTCAGATCATTCAAGAATTTTATTAAATCTCAAAATTACCCACAAAATTAAAAATGTTATTAACTCAAATAAGTGGACACTGAACAATAATTTACTCCTAAACAAAGATATTTGTATACAGTGCTCAGAAACTATTCAAGAAATGGAGAATAATTTAGATTTATTAGATATCCCTTATGATATTCAATGGGCTGCTTGTAAGGCAAGATTAAGAGGTATGTTTATCAGTAAAGCGGCTTATATTAAAAAACATTACAACAAAAAGGAAGAGTTCTTAAAATCTAGAATTCAATCTCTTGAAAATCAGTTTAGACTAAATCAAGACACTAGTTTTGAAAAGCAAATATTAGATTGTCAAAAAGAATTAATTTTGTTACATCAAAACAACCTTTCTTTAGTTGATCAAAGATTGTTAGCAACATACTCAGAATGGGCTCAAGTTCCTTCTAAAGTTTTGGCTAGAATAATTAAAAATAATATTGAAAAACCAAAAATTTCAACATTATTGTACAAAAATAAACTATACAACACAGATGAAGAGATTATCCATCTCTTTACACTACTTTATACAGAGCTATACTCAAAACCATCTAATACAGTGGAAGATAATCATATAAAAAACTTTCTAAGTTCTTTAAAATTCCCCAAGTTAAATGATAATCAACAAAAACTGCGTTCTGCTCCTTTAACTCATCAAGAGATTTCTGATTCAATTGATAATCTTAAATCCGGTAAATCTCCTGGTCCAGATGGATTCACACCTGAATTTTTCAAATCTTTTAAATTGGTAATTATTCCCTTTCTCTTTAAAGTTTATAATTATATAAAAATCAAGGATATTTCAGATATCCATTGGAATACATCTAAAACCATATTAATTTTGAAAAATAATAAAGAAAAAACTGATCCATTTAATTATAGGCCTATTTCTTTGATCAATGTAGACATAAAGATTTTGGCATCTATTCTGGCCAACAGATTGAAAAAAAGTCTTACCTTCAATTATTTCTCAAGACCAATCAGGATTTATGTCCCACAGACATACTTGGGATAATACACTGACTTTAGAATCTATCATACATCTTATTAAAAAAGATTCTAACCCAATATATGCGCTAATTCTGGACGCATCAAATGCTTTTGATAGAGTCTGTTGGAAATTTCTTTTTCAAACTATGTCATGCTTTAATTTTCCTTTATCCTTTATAAACTTTTTAAAAACTTTATATAAAGATATGTTTACTAGACTTTATATTAATGGTTACTTTTCTTCCCCTATAAAGATTACCAGAGGCACAAGGCAAGGATGTCCTCTGTCCCCTTTTCTTTATAATGTTTATTTAGAACTGTTACTGTTGTTTATTACTCAAAACACTTTCCATAAAGTCCCTAGGATTTTTGACACAAAAATATATTTTTCTGCCTTTGCTGATGACCTTGTATTATACTTTCAAACCCCTATATCTGACTTTAGTAAAATAACAAATGCTATTGAATGTTTTTCTTCTGCCTCTAATTATCTTATAAATCCTTCAAAAACACATATTTTTCCTTTAAACCATAGGGTCCATAAATTGTACTTGTTTTCTGATCAACAAATCCAGATTGTTTTTGGTATGAAGTATCTAGGGATTAACATGGAACATAATAATCACTCTTCTTTTCAAAATAACTTAAGTAAAGTTTGGAATTCTATAATTTCGGATATTACTAGATGGGAGCACTTAAATTTATCACTCTTATCAAAAGCTGCTATAATTAAAATGAACATTTTACCAAAATTTTTATACCAATTTAATTCCTCTGACCAGATAATTCCTAAGTCTTTCTTTGAGAAAGTAAATATAGAGTTAGCCAAATTCTTATGGTTTCCCAAATCTGTTAGAATCTCATACTCTAGACTAACAAATTCTAAAGACAAAGGTGGTTTGGGATTGCCAAATTTCTATCTTTACTATCTAATTATTTCATCAAATAAGCTCTTAACTATTTGTAATTTTAAGAATAATAAAGAGATTAATTATCCCTTATGGGTTAAGATCTGGTATAATTACATTATATCTAAAAATATAAATCCAGAAGCTATTCCTTTTATTTCTCTTGATATGAAAATTAGCAATAAAATTTCTATTTTTCTCAAGCAAAAGATTAAAGCTTTTCAAGTTTTACTAAAATTATGTAATATTGATAAGTGTTCTCATCTTTTGCAGCCAATTCATTTAAATCCTAATATAATGATAGATAGCTCTTCTTTCAATCTAACAAATTATCCTTCACTAAAAAATTTGAAAGTCTGGGATATCCTGAAATATAATGAATTATCCCTATTAGAGTTGCGTAAAATTCTGAATGTTAATTGGAGTCATTGTACAATATTACGCCAATTAAGAGAAGTAATTGTAGGTAAATATGAACCCATAGAACTTATAGAACATAAATTAAATAATCTAAATACGATAATTAAAACATTATCTTCATCAGGCAAAATGATATCAAGATCCTATAAATTAATAAAAAATCTAGTTCTGGATCAGAACTGTCTTTTCTCTAATAGCTGGTTAAAATATAATTCTCGAATAACTGAGAATCAAAAACTTTTGGCAATAAGATGTACTAGGGAATTTATTCCATTTAAGAAACTATTATACACACAATTAATGATTAATAATGATGCCTACTACACTCCTTATAAATTAAACAAATTTAATCCTAATAAATCCTCATCATGCTCATGTTGTTCTTATCCCCAAGCGGATCTTTTACATATTCTATGGTATTGTCATTTTTCCCATAGATTATGGACCTCTTTGAAAGTAAGACTACAGAGAATGGGATATCATAAATCTACGCTGTCATGGGAAATTGCTATACTTCATATTCCAATAATTTATCTTTCCAAATTCGACACTCAAGTTATTATTTTTATTTGCTCTTTAATAAAACTTTACATAACTCAAAACTGGCTTGATCGTACCAAACTGAAGTGGGATATTTTCCAAAAAATGGCTTACTTATATATTGATGCTCAAAAAACATGGTAAAGAGTAAAAAAAAATGGCTTTCAGAAATTTAGTATTAGAGAAGGTCTTAAATATTATTAATAATTAGTATCTTAAATCTTTCATATGGTCTGATATTTTAGTAAATTCTTATACCCATATTTGGAATACTTTAACTCACAGAAATTGTATTTCTAGTTATCTTTACTTTATGGTTACATATTGTATATATTGTACATATTTAGTGATGTTAGTTTCATACTGATCTCTTTTTAATGTATATATGACTTGCAAATGTGCTTAAACCAAATTGTCTTATATATAGTCAACTCCTAAATTGTATTTGTTTATAAATCAATAAAAAGTTTATTGAGAAAAAACTTTTAATGCTTAAGTCCAGTAAAAATTTGAATGCTTCGAAGAATAAAAAGAAAATAGAAGAAGCAAATAAAAATATAATGAAATATTGTCCCATAAAACTAACTTAGCCATGGAAAGATTAAAACTAAACTCTTATGCTACTTCTGCAAAGCATCAACATAATCGGTCTATGAAAGTTAAAATGCAATCAAAAAACAATATTATTGTTAGCATCTTACATGAAGGAAAGAGGAAAAAAGTCTCAGACATTGGTGACATTTTAGATGCTTTTAAATATCATTATGCTGAACATCATAAAAGTGAAATAAATATAACTGAACACTGGAATCTAGAAAATATAACCCCCAACATTAAAACAATTCTGAAGAACTAAAGTTAGAGTTACAAAAACCAATTACACAGAAATAAATTATAGACAAGATTAAAGAATGTAAATCTAATAAGGTGCCAGGGATAGATGGTTTAATTATAGAATTTTATAAATTATTTCTTACACCCATAACTTCTCTCTTACATAAAACCTATATTGAAGTCCAATCAGTAGCAACAATTTACCCTTCATAGACATATTCTTTAATTACCCCTATCTTAAAAGAAAACAAAGACCCTAATTATTGCAGGTCTTACAGACCAATATCTTTGTTGAATAATGATTATAAAATCTTTATGTCAATTATGGTCAACAGAATGAAAATCCCTTTGTCCAAAATAATTAATAAAGATCAAACTGGTTTTATATATAATACACATACATAGGATAATATCAAAAGGATACTAACACTAATTGATTATTTAAATAGAAAATAAAGAAGAATTGATAATTGGTCTAGACATAGAAAAGGCCTTTGATTCCTTAAACTAGGACTATTCAGTTTAAGTTTTGCATATATTCGATTTTCATCTCTCTTTTATCACACTTATAAAGAAAGTTTATGAAAATAACTTTGCATTCATCAAAATAGGCCCTTTTACTTCTGAAGCAATTCAGACCACTAGAGGCACTAGACAAGGTTGTCCCATGTCACCTATTTTGTTTGCATTGGCTATAGAAATACTTGCCATGAAAAGATAAGAGTTATAGATCTCTATGATAAATATAGTTCTAAAATAATGTTGTTTGCCGATGATGTGCTTCTCACTTTGCCCAAGTCTAAAGAAGTATTAGATGAAGTAGACTTGCTAATAGGAAACTTTCAAAAACTCTCAGACCTTTACTTTAATAAATTCAAATCAAAATTATTGTTGTTAAATAAAAAAGAGGAGGTACAAGTATCTGTAAATCATATTACTGATAAACAAGTTTCAGCTTTAGACTATTTGAGGATAGCCCTGTGTAAGAATATGGTAGAAATACTAAAAATGAATTACATCAACATCATAGAATTAATTAAAACATTAATGAATAAATGGAATAATATGTTTATAACATTTGAAGACAGATTAATAAAAATGGTCTTACTACCTAAAGTAATGTATACAGCACAGGCTCTTATATTTTTACCAGAAAAAGATTGCTTAACGAAATTACATCAATTTTGTTAAAATTTTTATGGTATCCAAAATAAAATAGAGTGACATATTCCTATCATATTAGACAACAGGAACAAGGGGGGCTAAAATTTCCATATATTGAAACATACATAAGGGCTTTTACACTCAAAACTGTGATAGATTGGGTAAATCTTAAATATTCTTCTAATTGGAAATGGTTATGTTCTATCATACTAATGAATGAAAATGCTTTATCAAAAAATCTTATAGTTACAGATAAAGATAATCAAATATGGTACTATTTGAGCATAAACCTGCACTATAATATAGCAAAACCAACCAAATTAAATCTAATAAACCATATTTTTGACATCATTATGAAATGTATTAATATGAATAGGGACATAAAACTTTGGTTTGCATTTTTAACTCCATTCACTATTACAAGAAATTTCCCTGACAAGGTACATAGAAAGATTTTTACTTCATCGGGAAATAGGAACTTAATATGTTGGTTTTATTGTATAAAAAATCAACAGGTCTTGGAAGTATAGCATTTATTGTCAGCTTATGGATTAACTCCTAATGATTGGTTAATATTGCAGAGTATTTTAACGTACTCTAAGGATCTATGAAGAATAGTAAATAATTCATCTTTTAAGAGTACCCCAAAATTCATAATTTGGTGGTTTGGAATCATTTACAACAATACTAATGCAAAGAATGAGATATCATAGTTATATAATGTATTAATTGCTTATAACACAGCTCCTAAAGTATCTTATTGGCAATATTTAACTAAAGGTATACAAATCAATAGAAAATAAGACAAATATCTTACTGTCAGTTAAACTAACATCCCATTCACAATATTGAAGAATATTCAATTAGAAATATCTACATAGATCCTTTTTAACTCCTGAGAAAATTTCAAAAATAAACCCCTCCAGTAAATGTTATGCTGGGGATGCCAATTATCAATTAACTGGTCCCATGTTTTTTATGATTATACCATTATTAAAACATATTGGAATAGGATTAATAAATTTTTACAAGCAATATTTACAGATACATTTGTCTTGACAAAACCTGTAATTTTATTGACTGTAATTAATAATCCTCACTTGAAGAAAATGGACTTGCATTTACTATGGACCATGCTAGCAATAGCTAGAAAATATATAACCAGAAGATGGAAATCCAACATAGCGCCCACCATGGAGGAATTTCTATTTTTACTGAAGAAGTCTGTATTAATGGAGATCAAAACTAAAGAATTAAGAATCCATCCTAAGCCATTAGTTAATAACCCGTGGAGAAAATTTTTACTTTGATTGACACCGTGCAACTGGAATCAGACTCTTCCTGATAATTTACATACACTGTATCAAGATCATAATCTATACTTAGATCTGCTGTCATCTTAATCTACTTGTCAGGCTAAGTGCAAATATTGTATATAGTTAAGTATTTTTATTTAATGTAAACAAACCTTATTATGCTATATCTTCAAAATAAAAATGATTTGAGTAAAAAAATAGTTAATCTAGATTTCTCCCATAACCAATATTGACTTTTCCATAAGTAAAATATTTTGATTCAAGAAAGATCTTACATTTTTCTTTGGAAATGATGTATACAAAATCCCTTATTTTCCTTTGAATTAATTTTATCTCATTGCTGTTTTTAATGTCATGTATCGAATTGTTTACTTTTACCTTATATCTATCTCTCTTTCTCTCTCTCTCTCTCTCTATATATATATATATATATATATATATATATATATATATATATATATATATATATATGTGTATGTAGATAAAGCTAAATATGTAGATAGATATAGATATTGAATTGTATCTTAGACATTCTGTTAAATGAAAAAACTCAGAATGGTAAGCTTTATTGATACATGAATGAATGTTCCCACAGGTGAAACTATGTTCACATTTTTAATTAATCCTTCATTATTGGTTAATTTAAGTTCCACTATGCTAATTACCCCATGTGGAAAATTTCTTCAAGTATTCAAAATTATGCATGTTTACCACAGCTAATATATGTAAGATAAAACTATGAAGTAGCATAATACTTTTTCCAGTTGATCTCTTTTGGTGCTTCTTCAGTAGCCTGCAATCTATTGAAGATCTCCTTCTGGGGATCTTCTATCACACAAGCCAGATTTCTGAGGACTCTTAGTGGTAGCACATCTGGTTTGGTCCTTATGCTTATGCACCCTAAGATCAAACATTTCCCCTCTAACTCTCATACCTCTCTGTCCTGTCACCTGTTTACTCCTCCCATTCTGACCTGCCTCCCTAAAACCCTCTCCCCCCACAGCATGATACCATTCCTTTGATTCCCTTTACAAAGACTGAACCAAAATATTCATTAAGTACCTCTGTTTTCCCCAGTCTATTAAGATCTCCTGTCCATCTGTGTTGAGCCAGGCAAGTTTTGTCCATCCATTCCTTCTTTCTGTTAAGTACCTAAAAAGCTTTCACTTCCTTTCCTGATCTCTTAGATTATCTCACTATTAACTTTAGCTTGGCTGCTACTACCATCTTTATATCTAACTGATTTTTATTGAACAAGAAAATATGCAAGTTAATTACTGAAGTGCATGACCCATACACAAATTAGACAGCACAAACTAACACATAGAGTAAGCAAAGATATTTGAAGAGAAATACAGGATAAGGAACCCAGATATGGAACATTTCACAATACAAAAAAAAAAAAAAAAAAACAAAAACAAAAGAGAACCACAGAAAAGAGGATTAGTAAGGTAAAAATGAATCAAATAGAAGCTAAAGTTATGAATTAACTTTTATTATGGGACTGCTTCTTTTTGGCATTTACTGCTCTGAAGTCAAGGCCAAAGTCAATGGCCTCTGGCTGACTAAATTTGCAGAAGATTGCAAATTTAAGAGCAGTCATAGAATCCCTCATCAACACAAATGTTCTTCAGTAAGAGGTGACACAGACAAATAACAAGTGTTGGAGCCATGGACTAAAACTAAAAGCCAAGAAATACACAATAGTATCTTTCAAGAAGTCATCCACCCCTGGTAACTAGCATATTGACAACACACTCCTTAACGGGACTTGGGAACACACATAAAATAAGCTAACCTTTGACCATCACATATCCATAGTAGTAAAAAAATCATTCTATGTTGTGCAACTTATAAACAAAGCTATGGCATCTACGTCATCATTTCACTATTTTTGGCATTTTTGGCATTCATCACACCTATCATTGAGTACAATGCAGCCTTTAGTATGTACATAACTAGGCATATCCAAGAATTGGACTATCCACAGAGGTTTCTTACTAAAAGAGTACAGGGCATAAGTAATATGTCCTATGAAGACCAACTCAATGCCCTATCCCTGTATTCTGCCTCATGCAGGCTGTTGAGGGCAGATTTCTGCATGGCATACAAGGCATTGTCAGACCCCGCCCTGATGGACCTTCTGCATATCCACAAAATAAACAGCACAAGAATTACCTCTTCTAAAGACTTAAACCTTGCCTGTGATATAAATAGGACCTATTGGAGGAACAGGTATGCATCCCAGAGACTACCCCATTCTCCTGAATAGGCTCCCCAGCCATGTAAGGCAGAGCTCCTCCCTAAACCAGTTCAAGTGTAACTTGGACAATTGGATGAGGAACAAAAAATGTATCCCTGTTTTGGCACCTACGTCACTAATGGCCACAGCCAGCCTGTAAAAAGATTCATCTCCCAGACCCCTGCTTGTAAATATGCCATCTCCTAAGACACTGCTTACACTTATCAAGGATACTAGAACTTGTCAGAGATTTGGGATGTGTGACTAGGCTTAAAAAGGCCCTTGTGGTCATTAGCCTAGTAAACACCTATGAACCTAAGTGAAAGATTTAAATCCAACACAGGCAATGTTGCAGCATGATGTAATTGCTCGTCCCCAGATTAATGAGCAAAAGACAGGGCAAGAGGTATCTGAAGAAGATTTGCAGCATGATAATGGTCTAGAGGCTTCTGTAAAAGACCGGTATGAAAGTAAAATTGATGGTGCACAGCAAGCAAAGGAGGAGAAAACATTGGCAATTCTGACCTAAGAAATATTACAGTGTTGGAACAAAGGGTTCCCAATCATACCTCTCAACTGTACAGATTTTCGCAGAATGTCCAGACCATTTGCCTCATAGCTTTGCCTGTTCCTTTTAAAATTTGTAGTTTTGTGGCAATTTATTGAATATTGAAGTCACTAAATATTACTAAATAATGACAGACATTTGTGTTTTAGAGTTTGTATCCTTCAGAAAATACATAATATTGCAAAACCTGTTATTCTAGCAACTTTCTATGTTGATAGGTACAATATTTAAATTCTGTTCCTATTTTTTGACCTTTGTCCCCCCATTCTTTCCAGCTTTGTCCAGATTTCTTACACTGAGAGGTTGAAATGTACGGTTCCCATATGAAAGAGCAGCAAATGAAGCTGGGTTCATCTGAAGAGGGTATGAGAGAGGAAAGTTTTCTGGAGCTTCCTGTAAATTAGTCATAAGAAAAATACAGCAAAGAAGACGTTCTCAGTCCAGATGAAAATGATTAGAGATGGATAGGCATATTAAGATAGATGAAAGAAATAGATTACAGAAAGTAAATAAACCCAAAATGTTTGAGGTATGGGGCTCCTTCAAATTGATTACATGTATAGATATGCAGTCATGAGCCTGCACACATATCTGCTGAACTGTCCAGATCCAAGCATAGTGGAAGTTTTAAAACACGAGGAAAAGAAGTTTAAAATAACATCCTTGCTTAGTTTGGCAGAAGCATTTCAGCATGAAGTAAAAATGAAAATTAAACTAGAATTAGAAAAAAAATCTGAGAACAACTGAATGTACCGAAAAACAAAGAAAGTTATATAAGGAAAAGGATCAGATGAGGAGAAAGAGAAACTTGTAAAATACATATAGTGTCAAATAAAGAGATCTCCTGGAACAACCTCATGCTGACCAATATTTGAAGCAGAAATGGTTAAGAAGAAGTGAATTGAAACTAAAAGATGAAAGGTTATTAATGGAGGCCCAGGATAGTGGGCTACGTACAGTACATGCTAAGTGCAGTGCATGTCTAGAAGAAACAGACAAATGCAGGTTCTGTAAAAAAGAACTGGAAGCAGTCACACATCTTGTTGCTGGGTGTGATACACTAATTGCAGAGGGCCTGTATAATCAAAGGCAGAATAACGTGGCAAGACAGTCACATTGAAGATTGTGCAGACGCTACAATATAGAAGTAGCAGAGAAGGATTGGAAACATGAACCGTAAAGCATTATACAGAATGATGAAGTTTATACAACATGGGATCATTACCAACAGTTCAAAAACAGATGCAAGAAAATATCCATAAAAAAAAAACAAACAAAAAAAATAAAAACAAAAGCAGCATTGATCTTTGAAATTGCTATATCCAGTGATTACAGTGTTTTATGTACAGTGAGACAAAAAGGCCTAAAATACCAGGTTTTGTAGGCAAAAATGAGAACAATGTGGAAGAAAGATAGGCAGACAGTTCCAATAGGAGTAGGATTAACAGGCCTAATAAAAAAGAATTTACAGTCATGCTTAGATATGCTACCAATATATATGTAAATTTGGATTTATTACAGGAGTCATTTCTGGGCACAGTGCAGGTGCTGAGAAGAGCAGTTTTGGCTAACATCAAAGAATGAAACAATACTAAGTTCGTGAACTTTAATTGTACCCTGACTTAGAAAAGGGGTCCATTCCCTCATGGTATTAGAAACCCAAAAGGCTTGGAAAAATGAAACCACTAGAAACCAAGGCTATTAAACACTCAAATTGGTTGTCATATATAAATTTAATAAGTAACCACAACTCCTTTCTAGTCAAAGTATGCATTAAATAAATTTAATTCATAGGACAGTCAAAGAAAATCATGTGTGTGTAAACATTGATTGGGACAATGAACATTGTAAGAAGACAGCACCTTACACTAGCTTTTGTTGATTTTCTCAAGGATGGCACATGCTTTAAAATATCTTAAGATTGTTCTTTTTATTTTTTGTAATCCACTCATAGGGTCAAGCACAATGGGTACCCTACCTGTCCATATATTCTGTGGTAGAAGGAGTCAGGAACACCTTGGTGAGGTGGCATCCTTGCAGTTCATTTATTCCTGCTAAGAAATCCCCAGTCAGCTCATTTTCAGTGTGAGAGAAGACCGCTTGCTGGTCCTCTAGCCCAGTGGAGTACCACCTCTCTTCTTCATTGGCTCTTTGATGTCTTTTCTGAGCTCTGTTGTAGCTTCTATCTAAGGAACCACAGGCCTCTGCACTCTAAATTCCCATTGGCTTACTTTGTGACTTATACAGGAGACTGAGCTTGCTAGTCTCAAGATCCATAAGGTAAAACCTAGTGTTGCCTGAGGTTATCACCCACTGGTGAGCCAGAGCCACCTTCCTCCATCCGTCTACCCAGAATAGGTGAGCTGGTAATAGTTATTTACCCCACACTCACCTGCTCTTACTGGTAAATGAGATGTTACTCTCACTTCCCTCAATGCAGCCAGGGCTTTATCACTGTATGCCTGAGAGAAGGCATATTAACATTGTTCTTACTAATTTTAGATGATCATTCTTTCTATTGGTTAGGAGACCACTACCTTTATTCCTCCTCTTCCTTCTTATAATTGACTTGAGTACGAACACTTCTTAATAACTTTAGGCCTTTACATCACATGCTGTCCCTTTCACTGTGCCTGCCCAGCAAATTATGTCAGCATTTAGATGGCATCTTATTTCACCATGCATGACTTACCTACCAATCATTTGATATAGGCACAGTATTAGAATATTGTTTTTTTTGTAAGTATTATAATATTGTTATTGTTGTTAATATTGTGTACCTCAAACAAATGCTTATATATGTGTGTGGTTGTCTTACCCAAGTTTGTCTAGTATTATTTTTCTTCTAATATACACTGTTTGCATAGGTCTGTTTTCCTAAGATTAGTGAGTATAGGTGAAGCATACAACAGGGAGGAGAGTAAGTGTATGTGTTGGCTATGGATTTTTTGATGGCATTAGTGAGCAAAGGTTTGACCCTATACAGTGACCCTAGTTTAGTGTGTACCTTTTTGGTGGAAGTAGCTATGTGTTTATCAAATCTGAGATTGTTATTGATAGTAACACCAAGGAGTTTGGTGTGTCTACAAGTTCAGCTTTAGTGCTGGTGGAGTGGATGATAAAGGCAGGATGTAGAGAGTGCTATTTTTATTGGGGAAAAGCATGAGTTTACTTTCATTGGGGTTCAAGATAAGTTGGCACTCAGAGAGGAAATATTCAATGTCAAGGAAGGCTTTTGAGTAGTCTGAAGGAGTTCAGGGAAAGAGCGTGCAGAGCATATAAATGAGGAGTCATCTGCATATTGGACTATGTTTGTGTGATTAGAAGCTAAGTGGAGTTTATTTGTGAAAATAATGAGTAGCGGAGGACCAAGTATGGATCCTTGGGGAACACCAAGAGAGATGGGTAGAAGAGGGGGAGAGTTCATCTTGCCATTTTACTGCTTGTTGTCTGTCAGACAGGTAGTTTTTTAAACCAGTGAAGGGCTGTGAGTGGAAGGTTTAAGGAGGCTAGCTCATTAAGCAATTTCCGATGTGAGACAGTGTCTAAAGCTTTTGACATATCTAGAAAGATGGAGGATGCAAATTTCGGATTTGATTGATTGAATTGGTAAAGCTGCCAAGTATGGTAGTGGTGCTGTGTTTGGGTCTAAACTCATGTTGAGATGAGGTTAGGAGATTATTTTTTCTTAGGTAATCATGTAGTTGTGAGTGGATGAATTTTTCAAGGATTTTAGCTAAAGGGGAAAGTATGACTATTGGACAGTAGTTAATGAAATCTGTGGATGATCCACTCTTATGCAGAGGTATGATGTAAAAGACTTTCCACAGCTTGGGAAGATACTGTTCTTTTATAGATCAGTTTATAAGGATGGATATGGGGAATGCGACAGCTTCTGATGCTAATTTAAGGAATTCATTAGGGAGCTGGTCAGCTGCGAGAGATGATGGTTTTAGTTTGGCCAGGAGTTTCTTTATTGTATTAGTTTGGGTTGGTTTTAGTAAGAAGAAATTTGTGTCATCTATTGTATGTTTAGATATGGATAGTGAAGAAGTAGATTCTATTTTTATTATTGATAGGATGGAATTGATAAAATGAGAGTTGAATTGGGTAGCTATGTTTCTGGAAGTTTCTGTTGTGGATGGGGATGGAGTACAAATGTGGCCTGGTTTTAGTAAGTGGTTGATGGCTTTCCAAAATTTATGGGGGTCGTTGTGGTGTTTATTTTGCAGAGGAGTGTGTGGAAAGTTTTTTTGTCCTGTCTAATTTGTTTTTTAGCATGATTGCTCTTTTGGCAATATTGTAGGAGGAGTGTTGCATTTTTTGATTCTTGGTATTGGGTCCAGGATTTGTATTTTAATTTTAGGAGTTTTATGGTTTCATTGGAGAGCCAATGTGTTTGTTTGGGTTTAATATATATTTTTCTGATGGGGGCTATGTTGTTAAGGATATGGATGCATTTGTCACTGAAGTACTGTATGGCTGTGTCTAGGGGAAGGTGTTTTAGTGGGGCCAATTACAGTTTTGCAGGAGGGTTTTAAAGATATTTGGAAAGAAGTGTTTCTTACTGTGAATATATTTGTAGACAAAGTTGTTAGAGGAGGTGTTATTCGCCCTGTATACATGAGTAGGTGATCACTTAGGTTGTCAGGGAGACAACCATGTTGGCTGTAGAGGGAAGGTTTATTTGTGAGCACCCAGTCTACTATTGAATGTTTATTAATGTGTTTGTCCACCCTTGTGGGGGATTGAATTAGTTCTTAGAACCTATGGAAGTTTATAAAATTTGTGGGATTGTTGGAGGAGATGGTTGCCCAGTAAATATTGAAGTCACCTAATATTATGGTTTTCAGAGTGTAAGATGCAGATTATCAGTGAAGTAGGTCTTCAATGGTGGAAAGTTTATTGCCAGGAGGGATGTAAATGGCTATAATAATGATATGCATGTCGTGGTTAATTTGGAGGCTGGAGATTAGAATTTCACTATTGTTGGGGTTGTGTGGGTTGTTGGCCAACCTCTCGATTTTGAGGTTATCTTTATAGATTATGACAATACCACCACCTTTTTTATTGATTCTATCTTGTCGTAGGATACTGTACCAAGGGGTTACAATTTAGGTGTTGTGTATGTGTGGTTTTAGCCAGGTTTCCATGAGTATAACTATGTCTGGGGAGTACTGATGAAAAGTTGCATGGAATTCTGGTATTTTGTTTACGATGCTTCTCATGTTCATGTTTAGGATAAGTAGATCTGAGCTTTTCTGAGGGAGGTGCATTAAGTTTGCAGTATGTATGGGAAGACAGGAGTGAGTTGGTAGTGATGTGATTATGGAGCAAGGATTGGGGTGGATGTCCCCACTTTGTTTCATGGGTGCTGAGTTAACTAGGAATAGATGGGTAAGTGTAGAAGGTGGCTTAGTAGTTATGATTGATAGGGTTGATATTTTCTTTGTGTAGATGTATTTATAGTAATGTTTTCAATTAGGGTGCTATATCTTGTTACATGCAAATGTTACCTTGTTTCTTAACCAATGACCTGGGACCTTTCCTGAAGCAGCAAATGACCTGTAATGCTTTATATTGTTATGTACTTTTATTCACTTCTAGCAGTAACTCAAAGGCATAGTTTCCACCTTAAGTAGTAACTGGAGCTGTGGTTGTCTGGCTACTTGAAGGAGACGTGGCAATAATAATTTGTTTTAGCTTGTTGCAAACAATAACAAATTCTACGACTGCACACAGTAAAACAGCTGAATGTATGAAAGTTAAAATAGGTTCACATAGCAAGCTCTAGTGATGCTGTGGAGGAACTATTTGAAAATATGTAATACAGGAATAAATACAGCTGCAAAATTGTAATTTACTTCATATGTGTATTAACTGTGAAAGGGAATAATTCTGTTGACAAAAAGGGTCTGTATTCAGGGAAAATACATAGAAGTTTTTTTTTACTTCTGATGTAATGACAATTTAGTAAAGTATATGGCAAGCCATTGCTATATACTGCATATGAAGAAAAATGTGTGCTTTCATTGTGAACCAAATGGTGAATATCAGAGCTCACAAATACCTTATGAAACAACTTGTGGTGCATGGTGATAAACGACTATGTCACTGCAACCATATGAAGTGTTACATCCCATTTCTTAGAATAACACGTCATGAGCTCACCTATGAAATTCACTTAGCTGACGATTCCATATGTTTGCTCAACCAAATTACAGTCACTATGTATATGTTATCTGCTATGTGCAGTCACAGAATCCTTTACTCTTTTCTGTCTGAATTTAATACATATTCACTTAAACCTACCATTTATTTACAGCTTTTACAACTGTCTCAGCTTCTGCTAATGGGTTTAATGAAAGCTGCAAGCAATACTAGTGTTATGCAAGTATTTGCTTCCATTCTAAGTGAAAAGCATATCTTCCTACTTCCTAATGCGAAAATCAGGGACAAAGTAAAAAATAATGGGGCAGACAAAGATCTAAAATCAGAGGCAGGTTTTAAATATTAATGTTATATACATAGAACCTTGCTGGAAGAGCAGGTGGGGAAAACATGTACCGACATCATGACTGTTAAGTGCGCAATCACAAAAATGATTTTTTTTTTAATTACCTTAAACCACAAGGGCTGGTTTAATTATGCAGATTTAGCTATCAGAGCCCTGTCTTAATAACCGAAGCACAGAACATAACTGACAGCATCTGCATAACTAAATTAAATAGTACAGCAAATGGTGAGGTGAGCAACTCAAAACAATTATTACTTTTTTCATCCTTATAGACAGATTATAATTGTATGTGATTTGGATACATACCACACACTAATGGGCACATGCATATTACTTACACTCAGGCATGCATCTGTACTACTACTGCAGAAATCACATTTTAATCATCATTTCAGGGCTATTAAGGAACTGCCCTGCTCAGATAAGCATAACCATGCAGGCTACAAGTATACTCATATAGGAAGCTATGAGTTAAGCAAAATCCATTTCAGCCATCCAAGCTTTTGAAAAGAAATGCATTTAACCCAATCTGTAACTTAATAAAATAAAGCCATACTAACGTTACCAGGGCTTTATAATTAAATTTAAATTTAAACACAAAACAAATCATTTTTTGAATGCAGTACTCCACTGCATATATCACATATTCCTGCCTCTGCCCTTACCTACCACCCTTATTCATTGCATTGGCAAGTGAACTTTCAGGGCAGCCAAACTAGAAAACAAACATGTTCAGGACCCTGATTTCCAATTAGGTTAGTAACATACTTTTGCCTTATTCAGTATACTCTTACCTTATTCAGTGAAGGTAGGTCACCTTTTTCAGAAACCCATAGAATTATTTGCCTGAAGTCTGAGGCACAATCCAACAACTTAGTCTCAAATTCAGGTTATATGTTTAGGTCCTGTAAAAGAACAAAACAGTTGCTAAGCAGTAGCCAAACTCTGTAATGCCAAACACATTTTCATTTTCTTGATCATGGGACAAAACATCTTTTCAGCTAACATAGAAGAGACAATGGTTTATAATTCTCAGCATATCTGACAAGAAACTGCAGCCATGTAGCAAATATGGTCAGGCCATAATATACCATCTGAATAATGTCTGACAGTAACGTTATTCCCAACTAAGCTATGATGTAATGTGCAGGCTGCTTCACTTGATCTGCATTCTTACAGCCCAGGTAGTGGAAGAAGCATGTAATAAGTTTTATGTTATACACTTTCAAACCAACATTTGTGTTAAAACAAAATTGTAGGAGATATTCTCAAATAGGTAAAATTCAACAAAGGAGTTTAGTTGTGTTCCTTGTTGTAATGGCCACAGAATTTGCTCTAAAAGTGCAACCTTTAAAGATAATGGTGTGCATCAATACTTAAGTGACACCTTTCTTTATTCAACAATATCAATCAGTAATAAATAAAGGATTTTTGTGGCTAACTCTACTAACCATCAAACAAGTGTATCATTGCCTTACTACCAAAGAGGGGTACAGATCAGTGAAAGCTGTCAATTCAAATGCCATTTCAAATGAAGAAAAAATATGTATTTATTTATTGACATTTGTTTACAGGGACAGTCTGATTGGACAAGAGCTGAGCCTTTCAGTAGAGGCCCAGGGAGAAATGCTCCATCAGCCTTATACTAAGAATATACTAAGTTACAATAGAGGTAAAGCCATACGTAAAAACATGTAGTATGAATTGCATTTCATTTCTGTGTATGTGTCTACATAGCAAGCAAAAGTTAAGGATGTTTACAAACAAGAGTACAATATTTTTACATAGAGGTATTTACGTAACAGTTTCTAGGTTATTCCAATTCCAAGGAGATTTTTTTAGAGTAAGTAAGCAGGCTATCAATATTGCACATGCAGGGACCAATTTGTTGCTATTTTGACTAAATATTTATTTATTTATTTTATTTATTTTACATTTGTAAACTGGGAAAGTCCAACTGGATACATGTCCATTATTAGTGGAGGCCTGGGGAGCATAGCTCCAAAGAAACATATATGCAAGACATACAAACAAAATATTCTAACATTTCTAGCATATACAACCAGACCATATAGATGAGCACACATTATTAATTCATTGACAAAGACATATAGAATGATCAATACAAATACAAACAATATTAAAGTATGTTAAATATCAAGAGTCACATCATGCATCTGAATGTGGTATTGATAAGACTGAGCAGTCCTATCAGGGGACAATGTGTTTAAGGCAAGAGTTACTGCAGTAGTGGAGTAGGACTGAAGTTAGTCTGGTGTGGAGCAGGGACATAACCATTTGTTGTTGAGATGGCTTTTGACTGATTTTTTTTTAAATTTGGATAGAGAAGATTCCTGGGTAATGGATGAAGGCAGGGAGTTCCAAATTTTGGATATGTAAGATGAGTAGAGGGAGTCACCGGCATGGATGTGCTGTATTTATCCTGGTGACGTGCATGTACACAGCCAGAATTTGTCAAGGTATTGTTTCAGTTGTAATTTAAAGATTTTTAATTTGCCAATGTGCCTTAAGTGAGGTGGGAGGGACTTCCAAAGTTTTGAGTCCTAGCTAGAATATAGACTGTCTCCTAATGAATTGTTTGACTTGATAGTGATTACCAGAGATTTATCACTAGATCTTAAAATTCTGTTTTGGTGTATATAGTGGCATGATGTTCTTTAGGGATTGGCAAGAGTCCTGTATGTAGATGCAGATATGAGCTGTTAGCAGTTCAGTATAGGTTAAGTAGTGTAGTAGGTCTATCCAGGTCACCTGTTTAAGAGCTGTGCAGCGATGTTTGTTATATGGGAAGTTAGGAGCAAACTTGGCTATTTTATTATAGCATGCTTCTAGGTTAATTTTGTAAGTAGATTATAGGTTTGTGAGGAGTGGTGCTGCATAGAGGATGGTATAGAGCACATAGCAGGAGATGATACTTTCCTACCTAGGTCTGTTAGATAGGGCCTGGTACAAACTGTTAATTTTTATGTCTGTTTTCTTAGTAATTTTGTATGTGTTAGTTGAATTTAAGGTTTTTGTCTATTCTAACACCAAGCAGCTTAGTTTATTTTACTACTTCAATCCCGATTTTGTCTGTGGATAGGATGAAAAAGTTTTGTTTTTGTACTGAGATTTTTTTTTGCAAGAAGAGCATTAGTTTTGTTTGTGTTAGTGTGGAAAAGCATTTGAAAGATGTGCTTTGTGGAGAGCAACAACTGCTATACCTTCCATGCAGGAGACTGTTCATTTTGTACTCAGAATGTTCATCTCCTGTATTGTCCCACCTTGTGAAAGTGGGTTTTTTTTTGTTTTTTAAATGTACTGACCACCATCCACATCTGTGATATCAGTTAAGTGCACAGTCTGAGAAATGTGGCATTCACTCCACTCTCCAACTATTCCTAAATTTTTTCCACTCCAGGCTTAAAACCTTTTTAGTAAAAACATGCAGCACGTAGCAAGACTCCTTAATGGCTAACCAGGTATGAGCCCCTCATGTGTAATTTAGTTAGAGACTTTAGTTACTCTTATTTAAAAATGCATTGATCTTGCTTCCAGGTTTATTGCATGTCACAATGGAGGCCCATGAAATAAAATAGTTTGCACAGCACCACTGTTCTTCCTGGAGAATATTTACACATTTCTTAAGAAGGATATTTCTAAATACTTAAGGGACGAGCAGTGATATTTGAAGCCACATATGTAGAAGGCAGAATGGAGCACAGATTTAATGAATGTCCCCTGATTCATCAGCAGCAAAATACAATAAAGTTATCAATCAGGGTGAGGCTTTTCCTTTAATCTCATTAAGGACTTATTTGTATTGAATTCTGCTGCAGCATATTTCCTTTGTACAGACTGTTACTAGCATTATGAGCTGTGTAAATAAAGATTTTCGATAAAAATTGAAGAATTTTACTACAGCAGCATAGCAGGAGTATAATCTATTTGCATTATTTATACAACAAGGAATCCAGTACCATTCAGCAGTAGTTTTTATACTGAAGGCTTTGTTGCCGAGGTGCTAGAGTGAATACATACTTTTTGTGTTAAGACTTTTTATTTTCTGTGGATGTTGTTTGTAGTTTTTATATTGGGTTATCCAGCAATAAAACTTGAACTAGAACATTTGATGAGAAGCTTTATTTGGGACTTTGAAACTGGCACTCTGGTTTTAAGGGCTACAGTACTGGTTTTCAAACTCTGTTACACTGAGCTACCAATAAACTGCAAAAAAAAGATATCGATCCTCCCCTGGGTATCATAAAAGTACTTTGGGCATTCATGTACAAAAAGTCTATCCTATCAAACACACATGCATTTAAAATAAGTAAGACTTGGCTATGTATAATATTTGTTTAATACCATCTTGTAGCAAGATATGTATATTCATTCATTGCTATGTTCCTGCATTTAGCTTGATTCCATATAAAAGAAACACAGACTGCTTAATGTTTGAAATAAAAAACAGTGGATTAAAGAAATTTCTATTTCAGTATCTGTCTCCATGTGAAAAAAATATATATTCTCAACTGCAGTAACAGCAACCCAGGTTTAAATATCAGGCCTAGGAACTAAAGGAGCCAGCTATAAAAAGGATGTAACTAAAGCACAAGTTATTGGGCTGAGACCTCTAGTCTATGGCATCTATATTTCTGAAGTAAAAGCCAGTACAAAAGGGCTCTGGCTGACTAAGCTTAAAGATGACTGCAAGTTAGGAGCAGTCATTGTATCCCCAAATAACTTAGCCATCCTGCAGGAAGGTTTGTCTCAAATAAATAACTGGTGTGAAAATCATGGACTACAATCAAATGCCAAAAAAGTCCATTATTTTAGCATTTGGGAAGTCATTTACACCAAGGAGCTAGCACACTGACAATATTCCCATAAGAATTGATCCAGTTGTTTGAGATTTGGAAACTTATGTGAACAGTGACCTACTTTTTGTCCAGAATGTGTCTGTTGTTGTAAGAAAGTCTTTTTGCACAGTTTATAAACAGAGGGACTGTATCTAGGCCTAGGTTTGTCATTGTTCTCCTTTACTCAGCCCTCATTAGGCCACTCATTGAATATAATGCTCCCTTTGGTATGTACCTGTCCAGACACATGCAACAACTGGAGCGCTCTCAGAGATACCTTACTAAAAGGATACAAGGTCTAGACAACATGTCCTACGTGGACAGACTCAAAGCCCTGTCACTGAGCTGACCTGTGTCTGCATATAAGGTATCCTGTGACCCATTACTGATGGATTTACTGTACATCAGCAAGTCAAATGGCATCAGAAATACTTGGTCTAGAGATCTAAACTTCTTCTGCAACATCAGCAGAATGGTTTTGAAGGACAGGTATGTTCTGCAGAGGATGCCACTGCTATGGAATAGACTCTCCATCCACATAAAACAAAGTGTATCGGTGTACATTTTCAAGGGCAACTTAGATCTATGGATAGGAAACAAAAAAAATTACTCCTGAACTGCTCCTTGTACTACTAATGGGCAGCTCCTAAATGCTTTATTCTATACATGGGTCCCCTCAAATTATCTATGGCATGATCCCAGTTATTCTCATTCCATGTAATATATATAATTATCGGCCATGGGATGGATAGGGCCAATTTATAACCACAGCAAAAGTAAATTAAGGCACCAAAGTTACACACTGGAAATCAGTCACTGTACTTTATTGCAGAAGACAAACGGTAAGCACTTTCACAACTTAATGTTGCTTCATCAGACCACATCACTACAACTGATGCTTGGTTAAATACTAGGACAATTAGTATGACATCACAATTTAAAGAGATATTACTCCACTAACATAAGAATATATATCGATATCCATAAGAAAAATGCATAAAATATATAGAAAGGTGTGTATTTACACACAATAATATTTAAAAAAGGGGGGAATGTCATCCCTGATGGTTATTAAAAAAAAAAATATATATATATATATATATATATATATATATATATATATATATATATATATATATGTACATATACACACACATTTTGTGCACATATAACCGTAATAGTACAATACAAAATATATAAAAAACTCATATTTAGTGTTTAAGGCACCTTGCCTTAAGGTAAGGAACTAATGAGGTGCAGCCATTCAAACCAGGATATCTATCTGCTTGTAATTTAGTGATCCATTGTTGTTCTAATTCTTCAGTGTGGTTTTCTACATCACCACCTCTGTTTGTCCTTACTATTAAGGCATATATTTTAATAACCATCAGGGATGACATTCCCCCCTTTTTTATATGTGTGTGTGTGTGTGTGTGTGTGTGTGTGTGTGTGTGTGTGTGTGTGTGTGTGTGTGTGTGTGTGTGTGTGTCTATATATGTGTATATATATATATATATATATATATATATATATATATATATATATATATATAATATATATATTTCTACATGTATAATGTATTGCACAATCAGCATGAAACCTGTAAGACTACATACATGCATACTTTGGAGTATGCATTTTAACAATATAACAAATACTCGTAAGCACACATATATATCTAGAGGATTTGTGAATGTTCACAGATATTCAGTCATTCCAAAAGTCCCATTTTCAGGTATCCATGGACATTGAGGCATCACTATACAGTTACACAAACATCCACTACTTAAAGCATATGCACACAAGCCACAAACTACCTACTAACATTGCCAAACTCACAGTTTAAGTTACCATTGGTCAGCAATACATAGCAAATAATTCATTCCCATGCCAGAGAACTGCAAATGCATATGTGTTACTTAAGCAGATTTTCAAATAGTCTTGAACACTGAAGCAAGATGGCACAGCTACACCAAAATTCTACAGTGTAATGGTTATACAGGCAAACCACAAAATCAATAGAGCTAATACAAAAAAGTGCCATGAGTTATCAATGCTCAGCATAACATACATCAAAAGTTGCATAAAATAAAGTACTCGCCCAATTACTAGTATCATAGTTTTTGTCTTCAAAGAAGGTTGCTAAGATGCTTTCTGCCATGGAGCACCATCTAAATATGGTTTATACCAATAATTAATAATGACACTAATTAACATGGAATGTTATTGAATAACATTAGCCAGTAATAATGTATTGCACAATCAGCATGAAACCTGTAAGACTACATACATGTATACTTTGGAGTATGCATTTTAACAATATAACAAATACTAGTAATCAAAACAATCCTTCATAAACTCTCCCTATGACAGACATGTGGGAGAACCTGCAATGCGGTACAAGCCTCTGACATCTAAATGAGGCTCCACTATGATGACCTGCATTGATGGCCTCACAGTATAGTCCACCAGAGGCTACATTTAGCATAATTGCACAGATTCTAACACCTGTGTCTGCTGCATAGAAAGTAGGGCCTTAAAAATGTAATGCATTAGAGAATATTTCTGCCTTGTAAATCCATAACCAAATACTTTAGCTATTGCTACTATAAAGCATATTTCAGTTAAATTACTGCAATATGGACTGTATGCACTGAAGTGAGTATGAGTAAGACAGACTTTGATTTATGTTGTAAGAAAGTACTTTTGTGGTAAACCTACTATTACCTGGATGTCAAGTGGACAAGTTTCTTTTATTGTGAACATAGACAGTAGACAGTTGGCCATAATAGCGATCTCATGATACATGCTTTTAATTCCACAAATCTGCTATACTAAATGCATATGTATCCCATGCTGAAACATATTTTTGCCATTCCAGCACTTGATGCTTATGAGACATATGGTGCATGGTGGACTCATATTGTCCACATATAAGCATGTATTATGGGATAGATGTTGAGGATAACTCCTCTGTCCCAACTGTGACATCATTAGTATACATCTGTTGGCTCATGACACTGGAATTTTCTGATATCCACAGTAATACAGACGTAGAAGGGATGTGCACAGTGGGTAGGTGATGTTCATAACCCTACATTTATAATATTAATGTGGATCACTCCTGGAATTGTGGGTGTATATGTCATAAGTTATAGCCAGTAATGTACTTGGCGTGCTCCATTAGTGTAACTCTGTAATTTTATGATCATAATGTTATTATTTTAGCCTGATATTTGCATTACAATGCAGTCATATCATGATTTGTAGTGGTAATATCTGTTACTTTGTTGTATGCACAGTACTTCAAAGGCTCCCCATTGAAATGTTGGCACTTGAAATGCAGAGTGCGGACAAGCCAGAAAAAAGATCCAAAACAGAAGAGAATGAGCTTTGAAAATCACTCTTCTCCTTTAAGCTTCTTTTTGCAGGGGAGCAAGCCCCTCCTGCATCCCCCCATGTGGGAGGCAAACCTTCAACACCTGCCAACTTATATATACCAACTCTGAAATTGCCATACCTCAGAAAAAAGGAATATTCTAAGAAATGGCATCTGGGAGTTAGTATATGTAAGCCAGTTCATTCAGTGAGTCAGTCTCCATATTTTAGGGCTCACTCTAGCAGGTCCTGATATTTTAAGTGCAACCTACTTGGATATTTGAGGCTGAGGTTCAAGTAGTCATGTAAGGTTTGCATCTGTATAATTAGGGACATAACTGACACAGCCTGACTATACATTGGTCATTTTTATGACTGTTGCTATGTATATGTGTTAATGTCATATGACAAAAGTAATATTTTTATTAAAGGCCTACGTCTGTTAACGGTTGAGGCCCTATATGCAGGAGAGCACTACTCTGGTCCGACATGTTTTCACCTTTGCTGTTGCATGCCAGATGGGTGCCACTGAGATTTATACACAGTAGAGGTGGTTCTCTACAGCACTGCATAGAGCTTCACCATAGAGGTATACACCTGGCTAGCAATGCTACAGCTGTCACCTTATGCTATCTTGCTAATAAACACATCAAACATACTCCTTACTGTGTGTATGTGCAATATAGGGGGTTGCAAAGGTCAGTATGGATTGAACACATGCAGATTATAGTTGATATTACATGACTGGCATGCTACAGTTATGTCACTTAGGTCTGCTGTCATGTATGCATATGTATGCATGTATTTATGTGTATGGTAAGACATCTGCACACAGGTACGCAAAGATATGTCATCTACCTGTATCAATGCAATACATTCATGCAGAGAACAGTGAGAGAGTGTGGGCATGTTTGTGTGTGTGTGTGTGTGTGTGTGTGTGTGTGTGTGTGTGTGTGTGTGTGTGTGTGTGTGTGTGTGTGTGTGTGTGTGTGTTGCTTACCTGGAGACTGGAGTCAAATTGGACTTGTGAGACTTGTATTAGTATATGCACAAATGCATGGGTATTATTATATTTCAAGACTGTTGACCATTACTGCATCATTATTGCTGAATTGCAGCTTACATCTTTGTGTCTATGAGTCTCATGCTTACATTCTTATGCAAGGGGCTATATATACCTTATAATCCCTATGTGTATCACAGTTGGATGCATACATGCAATAAGGCATGCAGTTCATTAACAATAATACACTTACTGCACCACATGAGCATAGGTGAAGGCCAGTAATACAGTTTAAATACCGTTATGCTTTTACACACACACACATATATATATATATATATATATATATATATATATATATATATATATATACTACTGCATAATATTTTATTTATTTATTTAAATAATGTACAATCTTTTGAACAATATATAATAAATTGTTTAAAAGACTGTAGTTTACTAATAATTATTAATAATTATTCTGTAAAGCAGGACAATATTGTAATATTATGTTTCTCCACTGTGTTATCACAGGTGAAGAGGAAATGCAGCAAACTGAAGACTCATATTGAAATTCACGGAGGGACAGGTTCATCTCCCAAAGACTGCCCATACTCTTGAATAAGCTTCCCATTCATGTCAAGCAGAGCACCTCGCTGGCCCTCTTCAAGAGAAATCTTGACGAGTGGATGGGTAACAGAAACTTCACTCCAGGGATCATTCCAGTTGCCCTACTAGATATGGGCACTGTGAACTAACATCGGGTGGCACGGTGCCTGGGCAATTTTTTGGGGCTGGGCTTGTAAAGACTCCAGGCCATTCACCTAGTACACACCTATGAACCTATGTGATATCTATAACAGCAGCAGTGGAGAGGTACATATTGCTTTCAGTACTTTTGTAGTAATATATGACAAACTGATTCCTGACTGATCACATACCATTATAAGCATGGTGTCCATCTGTCCTTGCATGATCTATTGCCGTTACACTTACCTGACTACATATTTTCATATTCCCAACAGGCACTCCTGTTTACCATAATTTATATAATATGAGTGCTGATTTCCAGTATTAAGGTGTATGCTATGGTGTTCAATGCTTGTGATCATTACAAAAGGGATTGTTATATTCTTGAACCAGATGACACTGCCCTTCTTGTGTATCTACATTGAAAGACACACAGACAACCGTGCCACAACAATCCAAGTTAGACATGGTATAGGGTGAATGTTTCATTCATAGTTATTGACAGGCATACATAGTGGGCATTAGAGTTTCTGTGTACTGCAGCCCATATTTGTAAAGATGCATGATATCCTCCTTGATCACACCATGGTGTCTATGGTGACCATGTATAGGGCTATGCCTTGTAAAGATGCATAATGGCATATACATTTAGGTAAAATGTCTAACTTTAGCTGCAAAGGTTTGTAGTAGTAATGTACCATCATGACAGCCATATGAAGTACATGTATGTACTTGTGACTGTGGTCATGCTCTTCACACTTCATTATATATGTAATTTTTGAGCATATACCCTCAAAAAACAAATGTCTGTAATTATATACTCATTTTGCCTTGGTACTGCTCATATATATTTATTTATTTACATATACATTTATTAACCAGGTAAGTGTGTTGGTCCAAAGACACAAACAAGGCCAATTGGTCATAGAAAAGATAACACTGCACATTGAGGTTATGAATGACATAATTATAATAAAAGTAACAACAGGAATAGAATTACATAATACTTTGCAAAGTGATAATTACAATGGGACCAGCCTCAATGCAGTTAGAAAGAAGAATCTGCAAAGAAATATAATAGTCATAATAAAGGCATGTGATAGAGTACATTGGCCATTGATTAGGAAGATTTACAGTGAGGGTGAGGTTAGGAAAGGGGAGAGAGAAGGGTGAGATGAGTGGAAGAAAGTGTTAAGTATAAAAAAGTGATAAACAGAGAGTTGGTAAAGGTGTAATAAGCATAAATGTAGTAATAGTAACTAAGATAAAGGGTAGGGTGCATGGATGGTGGTGATAGTATAAAGCAATAGGGAAAAGCACAGTCTCTGGAAAAATGTAGTATCATGGATGGTGTGACATACAGTAGTACAGATGCATGGCTTCTGTGAGTGTTACGTGGGAGCTTGCTTATGCTGATAGTATTATACTGAAACATGATTTATGCAGGCCCCCATAGTGCACTGCTGTTTCCCTGTAGCTAATGTCATATACATTTTAATGTATTTGAAAGCAAACAGGAAATTTTAAAGTGTAGCACACATTACTGTAATGTTTAGCTTATCTTTGTTCATACTGTGTAATAATATGGAGTCGGTATAACCATAAAGTGACCTAGGAAACATTTATAGAAGAATAAATGGGCCCTTCTTTTGTATATGAATCATTTCTGTTGGTACTAATTTATGTTTGTGAGTGCGTGTTCATGTGTGTGTATGCACTGTTGTAAACTATGTTAGTGGTATGTTGTCAAAGATGTCATACACATGTTTATTTGATGTACTGACAGTGACATTGCTGTGATGTTCAGCTTTATAGATTGAATGTCTCACCTCTTTTTTGTTGGAGTTGGATGTCAGTGTCAGGTCAGTGGTAGGTGTGCCAACCTCTGTCATGCAACCCCATGTGCTATACTGATTTGACAATTATAGTGGTTTGGAGAAATGTGTGCTGTATGTAATATTGTGTACTGCTACTTTTCAATGGCTGATGTGTATGCTGGTATGGTAATCTGGATATATTAAGATTATGCTGGCATTATTAGCATGTAGACACATTCAGGTGTTATCAGAACTCAGGTTCACTCATTTGTATGCACATGTGGGCATATACTGATAATTCGTGGCTGCATACTGCTGCATTTTATTATATTGTATTGTTTCTCTAGTGATCAATACAATGGCATTTGCATACATGCCATAAATGCAGGTTGTTAGATACCTGGACTTTTTGTAACATCTTATGATCATATTTATCTATTAGCATTACAGTAAACACATGCAAAGTAATACATGCCTTTTCCTAGTATATCTGTATTTATACAACTTAGTTATGATGCTGATAAATAGAAAGTGTATGGGCAAGTCAGCTAGTATATCTGTATTTATACAACTTAGTTATGATGGCTTATAAATAGAAAGTGTATGGGCAAGTCAGTGTATTATGCTGGTAAAGCAGACAATTTAAAGACAGTTCTGTGTTGCTTTGTATCATATTGCTGCCAAAAAAACTGCTGCCATACAATACTGTACTTAACAATTTTAGTTGGAGGGTAATATAATTGGGCATGCCATTTAATATTGCTCCATTACTTTTTGTATCTTATCTGACATGCACATATACATGAATGTCATTGTTGTGCTGTTCTAATTCATGTAGGTATGTTTTCTTGTTTTTTAATTTCTACAAGTCTTTTTGGTTTCTAATAGCATAATGGGAATGCACCCCATTCCTAAGTCAAAGTATGATTAAATTTCATGAAATTAGGAGTGTTTCAGTCTTTGATATCAGCCAAAAGTGCTCTTAGCAGCACCCACAGTGTGCCCAGTAATTACTCCTTCTACAATTCGTACAGTTACATATATTGATGACGTATGTAAATATGATTGTAAACTCTTTTTTTTTATAAGACCCATTGCTCTTACTACTATTGGAGCTATCTGGGTACCTTTCTACCACATTGCTCTCATTTTTGCCTGGAAATCCTGATATTTTATGACTTTATGTCTCTCTGTATGCAGGACACTGTAGTCACTGAGTGTCACAATTTCAATGATTAGTGCTACTTTTGTCTTCTTTTCTTTGACCACAATGTCCAGTTTTCCTGCATCTGTCTTTTGAACTGTCAGTAATGGGTGATCCCATATGTTGTAGACTTCATCATTTTCTATGATGCTTTGTGGCTCATGTTTCCAGTGTTTTTCAGCCACTTCAATACCATAATGTTTGCAGAATCACCAGTGCAACAGTCTCGCCACTTCATTATGCCTTTCAGTATACAGTCCTTCTGCCATTAGTATGTCACAACCAGCAATGAGATGTGCAATTGTTTACAATTCAGTTTTTCAAAACCTGCATTTGTCTGTTTCTCCCACATGTTCAATGGACTTTGTAAACTAACGTGTATGTAGCCCACTGTCTTGTACCGCCACATACACCAATTGTCTGAACCTGCAGTTCTCTCATACTGAGCATGATTACTATAGTAACAACACATCATCAGTAGAGTAAAACTAACCTGTCTCCTGATGGTCTAATCCCAGCTCACATTCCCTATTAGTGGGCGAACAATCCAACGCTTGGTGAACTCTGCTTCACAATGATAGGAAGAGCCGACATTGAAGTATCAAAAAGCAACATCGCTATGAATATTTGGCCACCACAAGCCAGTTATCCCTGTGGTAACTTTTCTGACACCTCCTGCTTAAAACCCAAAAAAAATCGATTGTAAGGCCCTGCTTTCATTGTCTGTATTCATACTGAAAATCAAGATCTGTCCTCCCTGAGCTCGCCTTAGGACACCTGCGTTACTCTTTGACAGGTGTACTGGACCAGTCAAACTCACCACCTGACACTGTCGCTGGAGCGGGTCACACCCAGATGCCTGGGTGCTTGGAGCCAGAAGCGAGAGCCCCAGAGGGGCTCACCTCCCTGCCTCACTAGGTAAGTGAAAAAATGATGAGCATGTTTCCATATGTATGCTGCCATGCAGCTGCAGGTATGCACCCCAGTGAAGCATCGGGGCAGTGGGACACAACAGTATGCTTCCACTCATTATTGCTGGACAGTATATTACATGTATGTGACAGTGAAACCATGTGCATATTATGTTTAGCTTTGCTACCCTTGGCACATGTATTTTGTGTGCCCAGGGTATGTAATGCAGTGTATGTCATCATATCCGAGACACTGATTATGTGTGACATCTTTCAATGTTGTTATTGATACATGCACAAAACACACTTTTTCTGTGCAATGCTCCCCTGTTCACTCTTTGCAGTGGTATATGATATATCCTACTCTTAGACACATAATGCATGTCACCCTTATTACATATTCTCCTCTTAGGTGTGGACCTGCACAATACCTATACATCACATAAGGAGTTGTATGTAACTTAGTCAATCTGATTACCCTGTTATGATATGGAATGCATGATGCAGTAAATAGTCATGTAATGTAACCACCATAGCGTGCAACATGATTGTTGTTGTATATATGCTTTTTGGACTCTAATAAGATCCAAAATATATATGAGGAAAGACATAGGTGCATGCCACACATCTGTAACATGCACAGGACCACTGTAGTGTTTTGTACTATAATGAATGCTTACTGATATGAGTATATGCTATGTTTCCTCTTTTGCATTATATTGTACAGCTGAAACATATGAGGACAGTCCACCTGTAGAGCACCAAAATCAACTTGGAGCTCCAATGCGTATTTATAAAAATGTCAAGGAGGCAGAGCTAACTGCCCCTACACCATGACCACTACCATCACCTGTTCCCAGACCATGGTACTTGTGTGACCTGTTGATGTTCACTTTGTACTTAATGACCAGTTTAGGGATAAGATTCAGCAGGGTGCTTGCTGTGGATCAAATGCAGAAAATTATGTAAGAGTAATTTCAGGGAAAAGTTTTCTAGAACGCTCTTGCTGGCCTTATCAGGGATGGTGAATCCCGGGTCCCTCTAATATGTAAGTATTGTCTGTGTGGTTCTTATACTTCTATCCAGCATTTACATATATACTTGTGTATGTGTATGTATAAGGGCATAACTGCTGTCAATTGTTAACACAGGAGTAATTAGAAATGCAGGTTATGCATACCGGCTCTATATTAAAAGACCAAAAAATTAAAACTGCAAACGCCTAAAAAGCAAATGAAACGGAACCTCAGACTTGCTATTGTGGGGGGATGTGCCCCCCCCCCCCGCTAAATATATATTCCAACTCCGAGATCACACTACAGCGAGGACAGGGCAAATATTTCAATCTATACTGTGCCGCGATCTGACAAACAGCACTTCGAGGTTCTGCTTTTTTGCTGTGTAGGTGTTCGTGGTTCTGCTCTTTCTGTCTTGTAATATAGGCCCATGCATACCATACCCACATCCCTGTGTATAGGCCCATGCATACCATACCCACATCCCTGTGTATAGACCCATGCATACCATACCCACATCCCTGTGTATAGGCCCATGCATACCATACCCACATCCCTGTGTATAGGCCCATGCATACCATACCCACATCCCTGTGTATAGGCCCATGCATACCATACCCACATCCCTGTGTATAGGCCCATGCATACCATACCCACATCCCTGTGTATAGGCCCATGCATACCATACCCACATCCCTGTGTATAGGCCCATGCATACCATACCCACATCCCTGTGTATAGGCCCATGCATACCATACCCACATCCCTGTGTATAGGCCCATGCATACCATACCCACATCCCTGTGTATAGGCCCATGCATACCATACCCACATCCCTGTGTGTGCTGCCATCACTTGGCACATAACTTAGTTTTGTCTACCAGCTTGTGGTTCATTGTTTTTATTGTCCTTTCTCTGTTGGCAATGTGGTTAGTGTTCTGGTATTCATCTGCATGTCTGCCAAATCTGGTTGCAATGTAACACAAAGTATTTTTATAGTGCTTGTACAAAGATACTGCTACACAATCACAGATAGGGCTACAGAGATTACTTGTCACTGAGTTTCACTGACTTGTATGGATAACATACTGTAACCTGATTCTCTTGAGTGACATAGGAATGTTACATGCACGTCAGATATTCCCTTTGTGCTAAAAGCACTGATCACATTGTCTGTCTTACCTACTGACATATGCCTCATAGTGTGCAAGACATTTTCTATTCTTGCCTTGCTAAGGAAGGCAAAACACATGATGATAATTTTGTTCATATGACAGGAATATGCGTACTGCCATTGTGCTTTTTGGTGCAACTTATGGAATCCCATGTTCAGAGACACTTTATACTCCATGTAGGTCATGCAAACTTCAGTACACCCAGTGGAAGTAAAGACTGTAACTATAACTGTCTGTAGCTGTGTGTCACCAGTACCTGCAGGATTAGATGTAAGCCCCTGACACTATCTACAGCTGTCACACATACACAGTTGTGCCCAGTTGTAATAGTTTCTCCAATGGCATTGCACAGTGATGTCTCCATGTGTCCTCCCCCCTCTATTTGTGCATTCTCCATGTATACCTGTTCTTATGCACATGCCAGCTGTGGGGTTGATGGTATGCCGCATCTGCAATTCTATGTCCTCCTTTGTATATTTTGTCAGGATAATGACCATATCATTGGCTAACATACTTGTGTATGACTCTTATTCATGGCCAACATTCAACTACTCATGTAAAGTGTGCACATATAATATGAGCTCTGCCTAGTTTTCTCTGGTCTGTTAAATGCTGATGTGCATTGCCAGTGTTCTGTCACAGTTATGCCTTTGCATGTAAGCACTCTGTCTTCCTGGTTCATCACACAGCTATGGATAAAATAACCAGAGTTAACAGTGCTCTTGTCTCCACATCTGTATTTCTGTATTTCATGTAGATGACTGCAATACACCTTGCAGCCATGTCACACAGGTAGTACATCATTCATGTTGCACATGAGTTTGTACTTGATGCGCAAAAAAAAAACAAAAAAAAAAACAAAGCAGTTCTACGGCAAAATTTTCTTTACTAGTGCTTCTGGTACCTCGGCTTACACCTTCAAGGAATAACTCTTTTTACACATTATAGCTCAGTTTATACAAGTGGTTTTCATCAATTACCCAATCACTAACAAGTAATTGAACAAACAATTGTACAATTCCATGCATTTAAGGTTCCATACATTAAAGTGCACATTGTTCACCTACACACAAAAAAAAAAAAAAAAACATGCTCAAAATACATCTCAGACATCCACTTCAATAACTTATGCTTATTAAATTTAAAAGCAGCTTACGTTGCAATTTGCACATAAACCTTCATTATATATTCAAGTTGACTTCCACATTGATTCCCTGTGGTTGCATCATCCTGTAATTTAAAATAAACTTGCTTTCCAACTCCAAAAACATATGGATATAGGGGAGAGATTTATTTTGTGACTAAATATTCTCCATTTTCAAATGTTTTGAGGCAAATCATCAACAATCTGTGGCCAGTGATTAGTCAGGATGAGACAGTGGGTAAGCTATTCCCAAATCAGGTAACATTTTCACGTAGTAGATGTTTGAATCTTAAGGAACTTCTAAATTCTAAGGTGATGGTTTCAGAAGGAACATCAAGGGTTTCTTTCTCTTGTGGGCAATGCAAGATTTGTAAAAGGAACAGAACTATATCAGGTACTAAAATTAGTGGGAGAATATATAACTCTCTGGATAAATTGTACTGTCACTCATGTGGAGTGGTATATATACTTGGATGCAGGTGCATGCCAGTCAAATGGTATGTTGGTCAAACAAAAAGAATGGCCAAAGTTTGCATACATGAGCATTTCTCGGACATTAAGAATGGTCATTTGGATAGCCTTATAGCAAAACATTTTCACCAAGTCCATGGAGGCTTGGATGATAGTCTTTTTTATTGGTGTATTAGCTAAACTACATTGAAGTAGAGGGGGAGATAAGTTATTGAAGTGGATGTTTGAAATGTATTTATGAGCATGTGATTTTTTTTTTTGTGTAGGTGAACAATGTGCACTTTAATGTATGGAACCTTAAATGCATGGATTGTACAATTGTTCAATTACTTGTTAATGACTGGGTAATTGATGAAAAGCACTTGTATAAAGTGAGCTATAATGTGTGAAAAATGTTATTCCTTGAGGGTGTAAGTCGAGGTACCAAAAGCACTGGTAAAAAATTTGGCCATAGAACTGCTTGCTCCAGTGGCGTTATTTTTTTTTGTTTTTTGAGTTTTGATTATTGTACTTGATGCATCTATTGGCAACTGGGCAGCAATGTCGACCCATACATCATAGCTCATGTGAAGTGTGTTTATTTCAGTCATTTTTCAATGTGTTTGAATGACATTATAGAACATTACACTGATACACCATAGTCTTTGACTAATGTGCTGCTATTGTTGATTGTGTTGAGGTCTGTGTCACAGTAGTCCTTTGCTTGTCTGATATGCCACCAGTTATCATCAGAGGCAGCTAGTATGTCTTAATTTGGATGTCATTACCCTTCCCCCATGAATGTGATACAGTCCTTTGTAACATGTGCTTATGCGCCTGCGTAACATAGAGATGCCTTATGATGCCATATTCAATCCTGCCTGATATTTAGAAATGCACTCACTAGTTACATGCATTACACCATTTAAGTCATTCTCCACAGACAAACACTTGTGGTCAAGCATATAGCGTCAAATGAATGGGGAAGTATTTTGTTGCAAAGTGGGGAGGTATTTTGTTAAAAACAAGATAGCACCAAGAATGGCAGCCTCGGTTCAGTGCTCTTTAGTATTCTGTTTGTTTTTGTTTATTTGCCCTGTTGTTTGGTGTTCATCTGTAATTAAGTACACTTGTGAAGAATTGTTAGATACTCATCAATTCATTTCATGCAATTTGACACTGGATATTTCACAATTAAGAAATGTTGTGGAGATCCTAGTTGGAGGACCATCAACTGTCAGCAGCAGAGGTAGATACAGGCATCACCTAAAGGGGGACGCGAGCTGGTGCACTGGTTAGGCTGAGACAGAGAGGTTTTCAAACAGTACTTCCAAGTTTACATCTGGCAAACCACTGCTCCCTATGTGATAAGATGGATGAACTTTTACTTCTCAATGAAACTAACAAGGATTTTTCACTTTCTTCTGTACTGTGTTTCACAGAAACCTGGCTAAATGCATCCATTCTAGACTCTGCATTACTTCTGCCTGGCTTTCAACTTTACAGAGCAGACAGAGTATTGGGGACATCAGGGAAGATTAAAGGAGAGGTAATCTGCTTGTATATCAATGAAGCATGGTGTAATAATGTCACAGTGTTAAGTAAAATGTGCTGCCCTGACTTAGAAATGTTTTGTGTTAATTGTAGAGCTTTGTATTCACCTCAGGAGTTCTCTTCATTTATTCTGGTTAGTGTTTACATTCCACCTCAAGCCCATGTGAGGGTGACACTAAAACTGTCTGATCAGATAATGTGCTTGGAGCAGAATTATCCAAACTCCCTTCTGATTATTCTGGGGGATTTTAATAAGGCAAATCTCAGCCCTGAACTTCCTAAATTTACACAGCATATAAAGTGCCCTACCAGAGACAGGAACACACTGGATCATTGTTATACAGTGTTAAAACATGCTTATTGTGCTGTCCCCAGTGCAGCTTTGGGCTTTTCTGACCACTGTCTGATTCATCTGTTTCCTATATATAAGAGCAACTTAAAATCTGTTAAACATGTGATCAAGACATCGAGAAGGTGGACTAGTGTACAAAACTAGACTCAGTTTGCAGACTCAGTGTGCCACTCAACCACAGCCAATAAGGAAAAACGATGTACCCGACACACTAGTCATAGGTGACTCTATAGTCAGGTACACTGATGTCCCACTCACCAGGCTAAACAAGGAGAAAGTTACTGTCAGCTGCCTGTTGGGTGCCAGGATCCGCCACATAACCCACGCATTCAGGTCACTCCACAACAAATACAAATATGACTCTGTCATTGCCCATGTTAGTGTGAATGACCTGAGATGTACCTCCCTGGACTGCATGAAAAGAGACATGGAAAAGTTCTCTGATCTTGTAGTCCAGGCTGGTATGACCCTAGCCCTGAGTAGTATTCTGCCATCACCCAGAATGATGCTGCAGTACAAGGACAAAATAATTGACTTCAACAATTGGCTAAGCTTCTGGTGCCATTCTAAAGGAATCCAGTATCTGTCTGATTGGGATGACATGGTCGACAGACCACGATGCTTTCCCAGAGATGACGTGCACCTGTCACCCCTGGGATTCCGGATACTGGCTAAGGTTCTTGCCACCCCTATAGTGCCTTTTTAGGCAAGGTTCAAATGACAAATTCACCACCGTAACAGGAACGGGCAAGCAAAAACTGAGGGTGATAATACTCAATGATAGAAGTCTAAATCTCAAAATGCACTCACTCGAGGCACTCCTTAAAATGGAGAACATTGATATCTGTGCAGTGACTGAGACCTGGTTCAAGGCTCCAGACAGCACCCCTGCACTACCAGGCTATAACTCATACCACACTTTTCGGTCATGTAACCTGGACCGGAACACCAAAGATGGAGGTGTGTCCATATTCATTAAGGATATCCACACATCCAGGCTAGTTGCTCAGCATAATGCAGCTGAGGTTATCCAAGTGCATCTAACTCTGAGAAAAACTGCAATCCAAATTTTGGCTTGCTACAGATCACCCATCATGCCCCAGGATTCCCACTCCTCTTTTCTTGATGTACTGGAAAATATTAGAGTTCAACCAAACACCCTAATAATGGGCGATTTCAACTACCCCACCATTAACTGGGAAAACTACTCATGTACCAACTCCTTCACTCAACACTTTCTGGAATTCATAAACTCCAATGCCCTGGATCAACACACCCCTACCAGGGGCAACACTATCCTAGATCTAGTCATTACCAACACGAGTAACCGGTGTTCCGCACCTGAAGTCAATGCCTCATTGGTCTGATCCAACCATAAGCTAATTACCCTAGATATCCACATTCTGCCCCCACCTCCCATTAAGAAAACCATGGTAAAACATTTCTCCAAAGCCAACTTCATGCTTCTTAAGACAGAAGTGTTGAACTTCATGACACCCATGCAGATGGACAATACAGTTACGACTACTGAATCCTACATAATTGCACTTTATAAGCACTTACATGAGTGCATGGATCATGCTATCCCAAACAGAACCAAGACGCTATCCTCCAAAAAAAGGAAGCTAATCTGGTGGTCCCCTGCCATAAACAAATGTACAACAGAAGGAAGAAACTGTTGCAAAAGAGAGTAAAATCCCATGAGTGGAGGAGCTCCCTGGTCAGCCTCAGTAAGAAGCTGCAATCCCTGATAAAATCCTCCAAAGCTAGTTATGAAAACAAAATCACCACTAATTCTAAAGACAACCACAAAGCATTCTATAGCTATGTCAAGAATCTCAATGGCAACACTCAGATCTGCTCTGAGTTACAGCACAATGGCACTAAATATACAGACCCAACTGATATTGCCAACATCCTGGCAGATAGGTTCAGTGCTAACTTTACCCCCCTCTCACCCCCTAAAGAGCCCATTTCTATACCAGAAGAATGCAAAGTTCCTGTTATCACGGCTGCACAGATAAAAACCACACTCTCCAAAGCCAAGAACACAACATCAGTGAGACCAGACAACATCACAGGCTGGGTTCTACACGAACTACAGAACGGACTGGCACCCCACCTAAGTACCATGTTCAATAATAGCCTCACCTCAGGCTTTGTGCTTGCTGAATGGTGCACAGCGACGGTTATCCCACTCCACAAGGGGGGAGCCACCATGGACCCCAGGAACTACCGCCCCATTAGCCTGATGAGCCTGGTCTGCAAGGCTATGGAACGTATCATCATGGAACTTATAAACAAAGATATTGGTAATCTCCAAACTCTGGATGCCACCCAGTTCAGGTTTGTAAAAGGCAGATCATGTCTCCTAAACCTGATAGACTTCTTTGAAGCAGTCACCAAAGCCGTAGACAAGGGTAAGGTAGTTCACACAGCCTATCTAGATCTTGCCAAGGCTTTTGACACCATCCCCCACTCTGGAATTAGAGATAAACTTGCTAAACTAGGTATAAATCCCTATGTCACAAGATGGGTTGCCAACTGGCTCACTGACAGAACCCACACCGTGAAAGTAGCAGACTCCAAATCTGACTTTAGACCAGTGATAAGTGGAGCACCACAGGATTCAGTCCTGGGTCCTCTCCTGGTTGGCATCTACTTTTCTGAAGTACAGGCTAACACAGAAGGTCTTTGGCTAATAAAGTTTGCAGATGACTGCAAACTAGGAGCCATAATCAAAACTCCTAATGATGTGGACATCCTACAAAAGGGCCTCACTGAGACAGATGCCATATTTCAAAGCCATGGCCTCAAGCTCAATGCAAAAAAGTGCATTGTTATCCCCTTTGGTAAAAACTCTGTACCCATGAACTACCACATAGGTGGTAGTATACTTAACACTGAAAGTGTGATAAAAGACCTTGGGACACAGGTGGACAGTAGTCTCTCCTTTGATAATCACATTGCCACAGTAGTCAGAAAATCCTTCTACATGGCACACCTCATCACAAAAGGTTTCTCATCCAGAAAAAAAGAGGTCATTGTTCCCCTCTACTCATCACTCATTAGACCCATTATAGAGTACAATGCCCCTTTTGGTATGTACCTCACAAGATATCTACAACAACTGGAAAGGCCACAGAAATACCTCACAAAGAGGATTACCAGCTTCAAACAGATGCCCTACGCAGACCGTGTCAAAAAACTCCAGCTTTACTCTGTCGCATATCGCCTACTCAGAGGTGATCTCTGCCTAACATACAAAGCTATGTCAAACCCAGAGCTGTTAGACATGCTCCACTTAAAGAAATCCCAATCCCTCTGAGCTACACGCTGTAGGGACCTAAACCTTGTGACCACAATAAACAGAACATGCCGGAGGGATAGATTCCTGTCCCAGAGACTTCCCATACTCTGGAATAAACTACCTATCTATATAAAACAAAGCTCCTCATTAGCACTCTTCAAGAAAAATCTTGATGATTGGATGGGAAATAAGAAATTCACCCCGGGGATCACCTCTGTGGCTCTGCTCGACAGTGGCACAGGAAAATAATTTTCTTGGGTGGCAAAAGCCAGGGTACCTTTTTGGCTGGGCTTGTATAGGCCCCAGGGTCGATAGCCTAGTACCTACCTATGAATCTATGAACCTATGACTATTGAGGCAAAGCTGAAGCTGTAAGCCTGCTTTGATTGCATAGATTGGAGTGTCTTTCTGCTGCTAACTTGTATGAACTGGCAGACACAGTAACTTCATATGTCAGTTTCTGTGAAGATAGGTGTGCCTCCACTAAGACCTGGCTAAAATTTAATAACAGCAAACCCTGGTTTACTGCTAAACTTAAGCAGCTTCATCAAGCCAAGGATGATGCCTATAGAAGTGGAGATATAACACTTTTTAAAGAGGTGAGGAACACACTAAAAAAAGAAATCAAAGTGGCTAAAAAGAACTATTCTGAAAAGCTGAAAAAACAGTTTTAGCCAATGATCGTTTGTAATGTTTTGTACACCTTTCCATATTGATGCAGGATCATTGGCTAAAAACTGTTTTTTCAGCTTTTCAGAGTAGTTCTTTTTAGCCACTTTGATTTCTTTTTTAGTGTGCTCCTCACTTGTTTAAAAAGTGTTATATCTCCAATTCTATAGGCATCATCCTTGGCTTGATGAAGCTGCTTAAGTTTAGCAGTAAACCAGGGTTTGCTGTTATTAAATTTTAACCAGGTCTTAGTAGAGACACACCTATCTTCACAGAAACTGACATAAGAAGTTAACTGTGTCTGCCAATTCATGCAAGTTAGCAGCAGAAAGACACTCCAAGCTATGTGGAAAGGTGTACAAAACATTACAAACTACAGGAATCCATCTCCCTACACTGCAGCTAATTACCAGCTAGCTGATGACTTGAATGCTTTTTACTGCAGGTTTAATAAGCCTGAGGCTACAAATGAGACTGTTACCAACTCTTTCAGTGTTCAGACTTATATGTCTTTCTCTTCTACACATTCAGATTCAGCCTGCATTAATTATCTCTGAGGTGGATGTGTATCATTTTTTAAAAGTTAGCAAGTTAAGAAAGCAGCTGGTCTAGACAGGGTTTCACCCTCCTGTTTAAAAACATGTGCGATCAACTGGCTCCTGTTTTTACTCAGATTTTTAATAAATCATTAGAGTTGTGTGAATCTCTCTAATGTTTTGAACAATCCACAATCATTCCAGTGCCTAAAAAAATCCACTATAACAGGACTGAATGACTACAGGCCTGTTGCTTTGACATCAGGGGTCATGAAGACTTTTGAGAAGCTGGTGCTAGTTCACTTGAAGGATATTATAGCTCATAGTCCCTCAATGGACCCTCTTCAGTTTGCTTATCGAGAGAACTGGTCAGTGGATGATAAAGTTAATATGGGCTTGCACTATATCTTGCAACATCTTGACAACCCAGGAACATATGCAAGGATTCTGTTTGTGAACTTCAGCTCTGCATTTAGTACAATAATTCTAGAACTTCTTCACTTGACACACACTCAGCTTTCCGTTCCTACTTCCACCTGTCAATGGATCACCAATTTTCTAACAAATAGGAAATATCAGGTGAAACGGGGGAAATTGACATCTAGCTATTGCATAATTAATACAGGTGCCCCCCCCCAAGAATGTGTGCTCTCCTCACTGCTGTTCTCCCCCTACACTAATGACTGCACCTCTAAGGACACCTCTGTCAAACTTATTAGATACACAGATGACACAACTATCATCTGGCTCATCAGGAATGGTGATGAGTCTGCATACAGATGGGAGGTTGAGCAGCTGGCTGTTTGTTGTATTCAGAATAATCTGAACACTCTTAAAACTGTGGAGATGACAGTGGACTTTAGGAGTAGTACTATATTTATCCTCCCCCTTTATATTTAATACTGCTGTGTCAGTTGTGGAATCCTTCAGGTTTTTGGGATCTATAGTCTCCCGGGAGCTGAAGTGGGAGACCAGTGTAGGGTCCATCATAAAAAAGGCACAGCAGCGAATGTACTTTCTGTGACAGCTGAGGAAGATCAACCTCCCACAGGAACTGTTGATTCAGTTTTATACAGCAGTCATTGAGTCTCTTCTCAATTCATCCATAACAGTGTGGTTTGGGTCTCTGTCTAATCGTGACAAAAATAGGTTACATTGAATAGTCAGGTCTGCCGAAAATATCATTGGTGCTAGTTTGTCCTCCTTACAGGCCCTGTACTATTCCAGAGTCATGAAAAGGGCAGAGAAAATCATCAACGACCCTTCACATCCAGGCCACCATCTTTTTGAACTATTACCATCAGCCAGGTGTTATAGATTAATATGCACCAAAACAAGCAGATATAAGAAATTTTTTTTCCACAGGCCCTCAAGTTCATAAACGGTTAACTCACCTTATTAGGTTGGGGTATTCTTTTTCCCAAACCTCCGAGGATTCTGCAGTATTGTTTACATATTGTAAATACTTGTTTCTTTCAGAGTTTATTTCAGTATTTCTTGCACTGAGTTGCACTTTGGACCTTGTATGTATATGTATATTTACTTTTTTGTCTTGTTCTTAATAGTTGCATGTATGTCATTTGTCTTGTTCTTAATAGTTGTATGCATATCATTTATGTAATTCATACTTGGACAGTCACTGAAACTGGAGTCAAATTCCTTATATGCGTGCATACTTGCCAATAAATGTGAGTCTGATTCTGATGTGTGATGTGTCACTCCTGCATACTTTGCTGAGAACACATGCTTAGTTTGCAAACATATAAACAGTGTATACTGTTTTGTCCCTTGTTGTATTGTGCTGCTTTTTGCAGCTATTGTGTTCTATATTTCATTCTTATGCTGAGCCACCATCATGGTTTCCTTAGCCTCTGACCAATGACAACCATTTTGATGCATGCACGTATACCACCATGGCTATGTACTTAACTGAGCACATCACTGTGAATTCCTTCATGTGTTGCTACCATACAAAAGGTGCATCACTGCATGCATTCCCTGGGGAATTGTGTGTGTGCCCTATGCCACACTGCCACAGCCCATTCCTATCTCCTTATACTTCAATGCAGATATTTAATTGCCTAGAGTGTCCTTGTGCTGATATCTGCCAATTGTTTACTGGGTGTACTCCTGTGCACAGCACTGAACACCTATAACTGCTCATGCTCCATTAATGTACCTTGCTGTTTGGTACTACATTAGCTCCATCTCCACTACAATACAATTAGTGGAGCCCACAGAATACATTAATATTGTCACGCTATACAAGTTTAAGTCCTCCAGTACAGATACATGCCATGGTGTGTACACTGGCCACAGTTGAAATACAGCATGTATGCCTATTGTTGGCTAAGGCACATTGAATTTTACTACCTTTACAGGCCATTTTCAGAAGAGTGGCCAACAATGAGTATGGGAGGTTTTACAATACTAGCATTGTGTCAGTTCAAATGCGCAATAGTGCACAATGTACTTCCACTACCAGTACTGTTTATGGTGCCAACTGGGTCAGTAGTCATAGGTTCATAGGTGCATAGAAGGTTACTAGGCTATTGGCCCTAGAGCCCTTACAAGCCTTGCCATATTTATCCCAAGTTATCCCAGTTGTTAGTGGTTAGGTGAATGAAGTTCACAGAGGTAATGGTCTATGGTAATTAATAATGACTTCCTCTGTTCAGGAAGGACTTGGGTGCCACCTCAGGAGTGAATTTGCAGACACACATCCATTGACCTAGGTCGCCTTTGAAGAGAGTCAGGGAGGAGCTGTTTCACATGAACTGGAACATGACAGTTGTCATATGTCACTCATTCATTTTGTGGTACATACCAATGTCTGCCATAGTCACATACAAAGCAGTGCAGCACACAGGTGTTATGAATGTCGTTCAACATGTGTGCTGCTGTACATGGATGGTCTTCCTCATAACCACAGCCTTTACATATCATGGTAGCATTCATCTACAACCCAGCATTGGTGTGCCAGCTTTTACCCTTTACAACACCTGCTGTTGCCATGGAGAATTCAGAGGCAGGTGTTGACATTCTGGCACTTACATGGGGCCTCTACCCACGTGGTGAGTTGTTTGTTTATCTGCCTCCCTGATGACGTTCTGTCTCTGAAGTGTGAACATCTGTCTGACCCTATCGTGTTATGTTGCCCCTCCCTGTCTTTATCCTGTAATATGACTCCTGTTTTATGTTCTGCTTTTCTTCTCATAACATTTTCCATTAACCAATAACTAATCTATCCCTCTTTTCCCAAAAAGAGATTCCTGAAATAAATAACTACGTATACATTCCTGACTGTCCTACTGATGACCCTCTCCCTTCCTCTCTGTGTTTGATCAATCATTCATTCCATTTTTTGCACTCTTATCTCCCCATTCCTAGGTTTGTATGCATTGCATGTGTTCCCCACTATCACACTTCCCTACTGTTTTTAGGTTACTGCTGTATTCTATCTTGTGAGATGGCTTGGCATGCCACATCATCATATACATTTATTTTAAATTCTCTCCATGTCAGGTAATCAGCGCAATCTACAAAGTAAGCAGTTTTTACATTTGTATTTACATGTAAGTCCATATACTACTGATATACTCATCACTTTGTTTATTTTCAGGTACTCTCAATATGTTTTTTGTTCAAATACATTGCACGTGTCACTGTCATGTTTCTACTAGCCATGTCTGCCATAATAATCCTATCCATCCATCCTAAAAAACCTTCAGGCTACAGTTAAGATTAAGCTGGTGGCATGCTATAACAAGGTTGCAATATTTGCCACCAGCAAGCAATATTGCAGCCAGCACAGCACTGTATTGCCTTTAAGGCTTTGGATTAGTTCAAACTGCCTCACCACTTAGATTACATACAGTTTATTTCCACACACAACATGATTTACAAAGCCAGTGATTGCCCTGCTTTTTCTTCTATTCTCCATTCCTCTCTCTCACTATAGAGTGCTTTGATCTAATGAACATCTTCTCAGCATATATAAATCCCACAAATCCTTTGGTCACAGTCTCTACTCATACTCTGTCATTCTTCTTCTTTCGGCTTTTCCCGGTTAGGGTCACCACAGTGGATCACCTGTTCGCTCATGACTGGCAGTGGAGTTTTACAGTGTTGAGTTGCCAGCCCGGTGCCCAACCTTCTACAGAAGGCACACACATGCACGCACTCATGCCTAGGGCCGATTTGGAATGTCCAATCCACCTACAGCATGTCTTTGGGATGTGGGAGGAAACCGGAGCACCTGGAGGAAACCTATGCGACCACATGGAGGACATGCAGACTCTGCACAGAAGGCACCCCAGCTGAGGAATGAACCAGAGAACTTCTTGCTGTGAGGTGGCAATGCTAACCATTGCACCACCGCAGCTGCCTTCTACTCATACTCTGTCATTAAAAAAATGAAATTCTATCTCTCTGCAAATGCAATCTACCTCTAATCTCTCCAACGTCAAACTACTGCTAAAAGACTACATGAATAAAATCTTGTTCTGCTCCTGCACTACCCTAGGCTGATCGAGTCCCTCTCTCTTTCCACCACCAGCATACTTTGACAATGTTCAGAGAGAAGGCTTTAGTAAAATCTGTTTCATAGACACAGAGCAACTATGTTTTTCTGGGGCTATATTATCTAGTCATCTCTGTTCCAAGAGTGTACTTGGTGTGTTTAATGCCATCCCTATGAACTGCAACTTTTGAATATTTTATCTATTAACAATGTTCTTCATCTTGTTATAGCTGTCCAGATATTTGCACTACGTATGTATAGGCTCACACTGTATGAACTGAAGTTGAATTTATTTAGTTAGTATGTCATTTTTTTCTGTACTAGGCTTTGTAATAACCTTGTTTAACTTTAACCATAGCAGGTCAGTGAGGAGGTTTTCACCCCGGGCCTCTGCTAAAAATGGGATATTATCCCAGTTGGATTTTCCTGGTAAACAAATCTCAAATAAAATAAATAAGTAAAAATCAAATAAAATATAGGCCTTGCTTGTATTTTGCATGCTGTGATTATGTGTAGAGCATTTCTTTCTGTTTCCTCAACTGCATTGAGGTTTATTGCATTATCAGGATAACTCCTCCATAATATGCATTCCTCACAGGACTCTGTTCACTGACATGCCAATCATAGGATTTGGATATTTTCAGCATTATGTACTGTTTTGAAGTCTTCCTGCTAGTTTCAGTGCTGTCTGCAATGTCACACCATTATTTGGGAACCTGACCCTCTATCAATTTATTAATTATTCTCATTTTTTGTCTACTCAGCAAAACTACTGTAACAACATCCCCCTCATTGGGGGGTGTGGGTGGCGAAGCCCCCCACTTTGTTATAATTAAAGTAATGTGCAGTAGGGCTAGCAATTTCTTTCCCAGGGAAAGAATTTGCTCATTTGGGTTTTTGCTATTATGAGACTTCAACTTTTATAGGTGCATAGATTAGTACTAAGCTAACTGCCCTTGTGAGCCATTTTAAGCCTAGCCAATTATCCCATGTGAGACTCAAACCCTGCACTTTGTGTTTGTAAAGCAAACACCTTAACCATTAGGACACTGACCCTATGGGGTGATGAAAAGCCGTTCGATATTACAGCTTTTCGATAACATAATATACACCCTACAGATGTCTCTATAAGTCATGTACAAATAAAATATGCTTGCTTGTGCTTACTGATTCTGATGGAACCCATAAAATTTCTGGTAAAAAAAAAAAACGGTTGAAGGGCAATCGCAGCAACATCAACACAGCTAACAGTAGGAAAATAGGTGTGGGACTTGTGTTGGCAATACAGGTAATGCACACACACACACACACACACTCACACACACACACACATACACATACACAAACACACACACACACACACACACACACACACACACACACACACACACACACACACATGCATGGAAAGTGGAAGATTAAAAAGAAGATGTGGGGTATGGATAAAGAAGGATATACACGTTTGAATAGTAAAATCTGAGGGGAAAGTCAGAGGGGCATGGGGATTTTTTTTTTTTTTGTGGGAATAGACCCCATTTTTTTTAAACAGAAGGAAAGGTAAATATAGGGAAAGAGTAGGAGAGGGCCACCACAGAACAATTATCACAGCACATGGCAGACAAAGGTTGGAAATAAAACAGGACAGATAAGTTACACAAATGGCACATTGCACAATACGGGCAATTTAAATTTGTCAAACAGGGTTGGGCTGCATACCAGCCATGGCGTAATACAAAAAAATTCTCTACCTATGCACTTTACAACATGTTGCAAACTGTGTGTCAGTCATACCTGGATGTGTATGACCAATGGTAGATGTGTGTTGTAGGATAATAAACAGAGATTACAGTACGCATTGGGAAAACAAACAGATACCTAAGTAGTCTGTCAGCAGTACAAGTGTAAGCCAAGTAACAGCACAGATGAGCAAATGCAGATCCAGCAATGCTAGATAACTCCAGGTGAGGACAGAACCAAACCTCCAACCAAGCATGTGAAAGGCAACCAATCAATAACCGTACCAAAAAAGCAATACTGTAGAAAAGCAGGAAACAAGTAGGTATACACAACCAAACAAATGTTTAATGGAATCCATATATGTGACACACATATGCCATGTCAAAGGCAACACTAGCCTAAATGGAATGTATATGAAAGTAAGGTCAATACACATATACACACCAATGGCATGTAAGCATATTTACAAAAATATAACACTACAGCTTAAAAAATATGTCAGGTTGTGTACATGGATTTCAACAATGTGCACTGGTTAACTCACAAGTATAATAAGGACAAGGATGTATTGCAAGCAGTAGCCAGTGACTTGTGTGCAGATGTCCTGCTTCTGTAAAATCCCCATACATTTGGCACATGTTCACATTTTCAGCACCGTAATACATGGCAATGGTCAATAATTGCAACAAAGGCAACATATCTGCAAAATATATTATGGAAAAATGAAGGTCAAAGGGAGGTTGACAACATGTGCTCACATTAGGAAAAAGCAGACAAGATACATTGACACACTGCAAATCCACATTTACAGCATACAGGGTGCTGTGGAAGTTATCCCAAAAATACATTTAAGTAAATGGCAAATGTATGTCACATGGGCAGAATGACTGCTGATGCCCACAGTAATGATCACGGATAAATCACACATGCACAGTAATACGCAATCATGTAATATGAACATGCATAAGAAAGCAAGCCCAAAGGGTCAGTTTAGTCAGTGCAGTGGTTAACATTATTGCCTCATACCAAGAGTTCCGCTGTGGCGACCCCTAACTGGGATAAGCTGAAAGACACAACAACAACAACCAAGAGGTTCTCACTTTGATGCTTGGCTGGGGTGCCTTCTGTATGTTGTCTGAATGTCCTCCTTCTGTTTGTGCAGGTTTTCACTGGGTTTTCTGATTTCCTGCCACGTTACAAAGACATGCGTCTGGAACATTTCTCCCATGGCCTCAGCTGATAATTGGTTTGTTCCAAGCCAAACTTTCCTAGTTAATAAATGTTAAATAAATAGTCAAGGTCTTTTGCAGACATGCCTTATATGTAATACATGTAATCAGTTTACCCAGTTTCAGGTCATCTGCATACAGACTGTAGAGCACTTCAGATGAATGGCACAGTGGTGCAGTGGTTGTGTTGTCACCTCACAGCAAGAGGTTTCCTGGATTGATTCTTGGCTGGGGGTCTCCCTGTGGGAAGTCTGCATGTCCCACCTGCATTTGTGTGCGTTTTCTCCCACATTACAAAGACATGTTTTTGGAGTGTTTTTCCCCATGCCTCCACTGTAAATTGGCTTCATTCCAACTCAGACTTTCCCAGTAAATAAATGTTAAACAAATAAATAAAAAGATAGGCCTGAAAGATACAGTCTAAATAAGTGCAGGCCTAGGACAGAGCCCCATGGGATACCGTCACTGTAATGAACAACTTCACCTGTCCAGTTGCTTTATGTTACTTGCCAAGTCCTATTTGTAAGCCATGCAGCTATCCATCTTATCAAGAGTACATCAAAATCTGGTTGTTCTAATTTATCTATCAGTATTTTGTGTATGACCCTGCCAAACACTGAAGTTAAATCTATATAAATTACATCACAGTAAAATTTTTCATTCATAGCTGTTGTTATTATATTTTATAGAACATCATGTTACAGGTGGCAATAGTTCTATTTTCAACATATGCATGCTGATATATGGTTTCAAGACCCAACCTTTCTAATTCTGTCAACAACTTATCCAATATTATCTTCTCCATTATTTTTCCACAACATGAAAGTAGACTTAAGTGTCTATATGACTGGGTTTATCCTACTCCCCTTTTCCTTAAAGACAGGTTTAATAAGTGCATGTCTCCATTCTTAAGGAATCTCCTCATATTTATACAAATTAATAAATAATAGCTATAAGAATAATAATAATATTAGTACTGTAAGTTCTTGCTGAAGTGTTCCTAGTTCGTTATTATTAATTCTGTCTCTTCTCTATGCTTGGTTTGTGTTCAGTTTGCATAGTTCTTTTTGAATATAATCTAATTTGATTTCAGTATCTGAGATTACCTGGATGTCACTAGGACAACTTATCACTGCCTTTGTGGAGCCAAACTGTTTTGCAGATGATTTTGTAAATGTAGCTATAATCTGTTATGTCTGAGAATAAATTTTAGAATCTACACACAGTTTACCAATTTCTATGTATTCACTCCGTCCACATCTTATGTATCTGTAAAATGGTTCCTATTATTCTCAACATCTTTATATAAATTTTCTTCAAATTTTCTTGCGCTTGTCTCACATTATGCTTAATTTGTTTGTCCAGCTTGTTTATTTCATTTTTCAAAGTTGTAGTTCAACCTCTTTTCCATTTCTTATATTTTTTTGTCTCTTACCTTAATCAGATATCTTGTTCTTACTGAAATATATCCCCCTGACAATGTATGTCTAGATCTTGACGTTAAAACATTTTGTTTGATTGTTTTGCGCAATTTATCTTTCAAAACTTTCCACATTCCTTCTGCAGTTTTCCCACTGAATGTATCACGCCAGGTAGTTTTACATAGTGACTGCTTTACTTCCATATAATCTGTAATTAATCTTCTGTGCATTGTTTTAGATTTCAATTTGGCAGAATTATCTAGCAACAAACTAACCTTTATAATCTCATTGATCACTGCAGATCAACGGTAGTAAAACTTGACTTGAAGTAACAGTCATTTCTTTAGGAATGCAAACAATGTTTAGTATGTCCCATTTCCTGGTAGTTTTTTTTTTACAGTCTGAAGCAATTGTTGTTCCTAATGTTGTTAAATCAGTATTATTCCAGTCTGTTTCTGGTAAATTTAAGTCCCCAGCTAATATTATTTTTTACTTCTCTGTTTCATGCAAGAAATGTATGAATTCCTGTAGGTCATCAGCACTTGACTTTGGTTGTTCATACACTCCAACAATTGTTATATGTTCCAGGGTTATCTTTTTTTGTCACAGTTACACAATCTACAGTATTAGTGTTATCACTGAACATGTCATAATCACAGGTCTCATAGCTAACTTTAACCCCTATCATAACACCTCCACCTGATTTTTTGTTAGAATGTCTGTTACAGTAAGAACATTTATACTCTTAACTGAACTGTTTTTTGGAAAATATTATAAAATATCTGTTGTAAAAATTCTCTTCCCTGATCTTGACAAATGCAAGCCATCCTGTCTGAACACGTGTGTGCCCAAAATTAGGTCTGGATGCTCTGCACATTTCCATTCTTCAAAACAGGACATTTTTTTCATGTAGGTATTTACCCCAAAAATCTTTTCATTCACGGTGTCCTGACTATCCTTTCTATATGTGATTTGTGAAAAATACATCCTAACACCAGTAGAAGCTTTACTATCTCAGAGGGCTGTCAGTTCCCTACTAACAGTCAAAGAATCCTTATGGATAAAAACAGTTATGTACTTCCTTACATTAAGGGATTTTAAGGCTTGTCTTACATCCTCTGTTTTTGCTCCTTGCAGGAATAACAGTATTCAATATTCATTATTTTTTCTGCAACTTTTAAGTATCAGTTTCTCTAGTAACTGAATCTCCAATTATAAGAATATTTTTCTGACCTGATCTGAAAAATCTTCAACTTCTAATTCAGTAATATCTGCTCTATCAATTGATACAAAGGAATGATCTTCATCACCATTAGTCTTATTAATCACACTGTTTTCATTGTGTATTACTTTTGCAAGCATACAGTTCTCATCCAGCTGGCTTTGTAGATCTAGAACTTGAACCATGTTGTCAACATCTGTCTTTCTCATTTTTTTTTCTTACAGTAGTGTCCTTCAATCCTTCCATATTCAATTTGATTTCTTCCTTTTCATCTGCCCCTTGCCTCTTTTTCTACCCTATCTTTTGGAAAAAAATATGAATTTTGCTATTTACTGGAGGTTTTCTGATACACATGTTATCATTCCCTGTACTTTGTGTGTTTCATAAGAAAGCAGTGTCAGTTTTAGTATGTTTTTCTTTATTTTACAGACATTTATAACTTTCTTTTTCTCCACTGTTATTTGTTGTGAACTTCTTCCTTTCTTTCTTATTTTATTTCTTTCTAAACACTCTGAATCCTCAGATTGCTGGATACTTTTATCCAGAATTCCAAAGTTGTCAGGGCATCATCTTGTTTCACAGGGGTTGAGTGATCTTTGCAGACAATTGACACATCCTTTCCTAAACGTGTTCTATTTGTTGTTTGCCTAACATTATTTATCTCACCAGTCATTAATATATGTAACAACAGTTTTCCAAGCCATTCCAATTGGACAATTGCAATTGCCATCAGTAAGTCTAAATTTACGGGTCTATATCACTTTGTCAAATCACTATTTAACGAATGCCTCTTCATCAAACACCTATTGAGTGAACAAACTAATAATCAAACTAAGTTTTCAGTGAAAACTTTCCTTGGGCAAAACAATGGTTGGCCATCATCTGGAATTTGTCCTTTTCCCCACTGTAGTACAATCTCGGATTTGGTATATTTAGTTAGGGGGTTGTGGAACATAGCACCTCACCTGAGTAGGTGTTAAGGTTTTTGCTTTTTTGTAATGGTTGCTAACACAGACTACCGTCAGTTTGCCCTAAGAAATTTTTCACTGAAAATTTAGTTTGGTGATTAGTTTGTTCACTCAATAAGTGTTCAATGAAGAGGCATTTGCTAAATAGTGATTTGATGAAGTGATAGAGACCCAGATTTGCTACTAATAATAGTAAGCGAATCATCCAACTATTGACATGAAGAATGCAGATTACCAGTGTTATCAGGTGTTACCATTGAATATATAACATTTATTACATTGTACAAGATAGCTGTGTTTTAGCAAATCGTTAATGGCGTACTCATTCAAGGAATCCATATTCAGCTGAAAATGACTACAAATTCTAAATGAAAAGAATAATCAAACTCAGTTACTGCAGAATTCAAAGAGAATATAAATCAGCTTCTAAGGAAAAAAATCACACAGTCTACAAGTATATACTAAATTAAGTACAGTAAAGTTATTACTCTGACTGTACAAGTTCTGAAAGTCAGACAAAAGCTGTAATTCCTTTGCATCCCACATGAACGCTAGCAGTCACATTTCGTTTTACCAGTAAAGATCAAGAAATCACAAACCAAGACAGGATTATTTAGGTAATATAGCAAGTAAGGAATGGAAGTGGAAATGTAACATACAGCAAATATGGCAAAATGTACTGTTACAGAATATATTATGTGTACGACTGTGTATACATTAATGCTACATTTGTGTTTGATGCAGTCAGAAAAGGATGACTGCCCATAGCTTTGACATACTTGTATATGACCCCGCATTGCATCAGCATTGTCAACACATGGCACACACTCTCCCAGTAATCATCTCTGTTCTGGTCCTGGTGTCATCTCCTCTGGGGTGCAGCAGCCATGATAGTACTGCATTGATAGACCCCAATAACATTCCAGGATCTTTACTAAATAGCATGAAACATGACCTCTCTGATCCACTTGAATCACTTTTCAACACAGGTTTTTTACCCAAGGAATGGAAGATGGCTACAGTCGGTCCCCTGCACAAAGGAGGTACAACCACCAATCAGGGTAATTGCAGGCCCATAAGTCTGACCAGCCTCATATGTAAGCCATGGAAAGAATCATCAAGCATTGATAAATTTATTTAACGTGTGTTTACCAGGATAGTCCGTCTTGGAACGAAGCCAACTTTCAGTGTTGGCTGGGGAGAAATGCTCCAGATGCATGTCTTTGAAACATGAGAGAAAACCTACATAAATGCAAGGACATGCAGACTCACAGAAGGCACTCCAGCCAAGAATTGAACCAGAGAACTACTTGATGTGAGGTGACAACAGTACCACTGCACCACAGCACTGTCCAATGCAGTATATGCAAAAGCTGTCCCCATCACAGTTTGGCTTTGTTAAAAGGATGTCATGCCTATTAAATTTGGTGAACTTCAATGTGAGTGTCTACAAAGCAGTGGATGTGGGTAAGAATGTGCACACAGCTTCCCTTGACCTGGCCAAAGCTTTTGATATGATACTCTCACTCAGGAATTATAGAAAAGCTAACTAATTTAGGTATAAACCCTTTTATCACCTAGAGGATAGCAAGCTGGCTCACTGATAGGACCCAGGAGATCAAAATATGTGAGGCCACCTCCACCAAGAGGCCAGTCACTAACAGAGTTTCCCAGGACTCCTTACTGTCCCCATTCTTTTTGGCATCTATTTCTTTGAAATTGAAGTAAATGCTGAAGGTTTACAGCTGACTAAATTTGCAAGCTGGGGGTTATCATCGACTTCCCTGCAGACACTAGCATTCGTTAAGAAGGTCTATCTCTGACTAATAAATGTTGACAAAGCCATAGTCTTAAAATCAATGCTAAGAAATGCATAATTGTACCCTTGGAAAGTCATCCATCCTGTCTAATTACCATGTTGATAATACTCCCCCAACAGTTAACCCAGTGGTCAGAGATCTGTGCACACATGTAAACAGTAGCCTTACCTTCAAACACCCTGTGGCCACAGTGATGAGGAAATCCTTATGTGTTGTGCAACTTATAAGTAAGGGCATGGCAGCTAGTTCCAAAGAGGTCATTATCCCACTGTAGTCTGCCCTTATCACAACAATCCTAGAGTACAATGATCCAATCTGTATGTACCTGACCAGGCATATACAGCAACTACACCTACCTCAGAGTTTCAATACTAAAAGAATATAAGGCATAACAAACCTGCCTTACACAGCCTGCCTTAAATACCCTTCCCTCTACTTAGACTATTATAGATTGGTGAGGGTTGATCTATGTGCATCCACAAACCCATACTTATGAATCTCCTGCATATTCATAAGTCAAGCTGTACCAGAAATACTTGGTCTAAGGCCCATAATTTTGTCTATGACTTAAACAGAACATGGTGGAGAGACAGGTAGAAGTCCCATAGATTGTACCGCCTATGAACAAGCTTCCAGTCCATGTGAAGCTGATTTTGTCTATTACACAATTTAAGCACAATGTAGACTGCTGGATGGGGAACTGGAAATTTACATCTGGCCTGTCATCTTTATCCATTATAGACAGAGGTACCTTATAAATGCCTGACCTTCAATGTCCTATTTGAATACAGGACATCAGTATTCTTTTGTAAAAACTTGGCTAGATTTAGAAAGCCCCCTCTCAGGTTCTTAGCCTAGTAAAATCTATGAATCTAGAAATCAATAAGTTGTAGTCTCTACTTGAAGTGATTCATATGAACAGTCACCAAGTGACATTGTTGAGGCAAGCCATATGACAAATGTCTGAGCCAGGCAGCATGATAATTGGCTAAATACACATTAATATAATGAATATAAAAGTTATAAATAGTTATTACATTCAGTCACCACAGCATATAACAATCTAATGTATGTTGTACTAACAGTATTGTATGTGCACAATTGTATGCATTACCTACCTTCAATTAGTACCAGTCAGTAACTTGTAAAATACAAACATCCTAATGATGCTTGCTGATTATGAAATGTTACAAAGAAATGCCTAGCTACACAAGTATCTGCAAGCACAGGATAAAAGCGTGTTGTAACAAAAATACACAAGGTATTGTAGACAGATACAAAACTAATGTTGAATTAAAGAGCCTACCACACAGTTTACAAATGACAGTGTGAACACTAGCATAGCAGACATCCATAGGCTATATAAAATAGATCTGTTACTAGAAAATACACTCATACTTGGCAGCACATACATTACAAACAATAATCAAAGCTATAAGCCTTGTATACAAAGCATCTATGACAAATTTGTGTGACAGATACACAAACCCAACTATCATTTAAGTTGTGGGTTACATTTCAAAAACTATCTGCAGAAAAAAAATAGTTTAATGCTAAATGATATTTCAATATATCTGGTTTGAATCAGACTGTATAGTATGATTATTTCACTTACCTTACTGATGCATGATGGGTATTCATGCATTCTAAGCAATATACATGATAATATGAAAAATACAGGCCTGTAACAAGGATCAGATGTATTTCATTTAACAAAACAGAAAAATAAATGAACATCCGTTTCTACCTCTGCTGCTCCTCAAGCCTGTGCATCAACTTGATGCACAGGGTATGATTTCTGGTTTGGTCTTCCTCACCTGAAAAAAGAGAAGAATAGCTATGAAAGATGTAATCCTCAAAAAACAGGGATATACATTTCTCAAATTTGATTCTACAAAAATTAGTTCTGAAGAACATCAGATAAGCACCATACATATTTTGCAAGGTTACACATTGGTCTTCACATCTTTGAGTATAATTGAACACAGGTTGGAGGGCATCATATTCAAACCTGGAACCGTAATATACATCCAAACTCCATTCTTGACACCTGCCTGTCTATTTATCCTGTCTTGAATGAAAGTGTGTGTTGTGAATGCAGTGAAAAGACTTTATGTTATAACATTACCTGAATGATGGATTCTTTACTAATATGGATCCTGGCTTAGGATTCAAAAAATGAACATATGCTGGGCATGTAGATAAATACTTAACAAGAATGAATTCACATCAGCTGGTAAATTTTTGATGGAAACCCTGAGTTGAAAGAAATTGTTGGGGATGTTCCAGTTTTCATGTAAAAAAAGGGGGAAAAGCTTCAAAATTATTTTCAAACTAAGTTAAGGAAGCCCAGAGACATTGTTAAGAGTAATAAGATAGGTATGTTCAAATGTTTTAATTGTAGATTATGTGATTTCTTGTATGTTGAATCGAATATTATTAATATTAATGGCATAGAAATCAAAATTAAAGGGCATTTCACTTGCAAATCCAAATTTGTGGTCTATTTAGTTAAGTGCATGTCATGTCCTGCGTTCAGTGGCGTCTGGAGACTTCAGATTAAAGGGGGGCTGCAGGAGACAGCTGAATGGGTGGGGCCAATGGGAAGTGGTGTGGCAAACTAGAAAGGGGTGGAGCTATGCTCAAAACCACAACGACTGGAACTTTAATTAAATACGCTGCCCTGGGTGCTAAGCCATCATTACGAGAGTCCAATCAAGACAAAATGAAGTGTAGAAGAAAAAATATTTCACTGCATTGGCTACATGACAGCTTACTTAATATCTAAATGGAAATGCAAAGGTTGTGAGGCATGAAAAAATAAATTACTTTTTAAATACATTACTGGAATGACAGTCAAAATCAAGTATATAAAAAAACAAGCAGCACTCAACTCAAACCACTTCTCATTGCACTACAGTTCTAATTATAATTTATATTCAGCTTTATAAAATTACTAAGTAACATGCTGAAAGTGATACCTCTACTTGTAAAAATGTTTCTTATCCAAAAAAAGACCTGCTGCCTGACAACAACTATTTACTTGTTTCATGGGGAAGACATGATCAAAGTAAAAAATAAACAGCAAACAAGAAACAAGTTCAAGATAAATTCCTTAAAGGATTACTGCACAAGTTATGGACCATACATGATAGATTGGCAGTTTAGTTTATGGGTAAAGCCTGCAAAGATGACTGCAAGTCTCCAACAAATGTAATGAGCTTCTGAAAATACTGTAATCCTGTCCTTTATTACAAATACTGTCATATGCATTTCAATACCTAAGGCTTATACATTATCTAGTCATGTAAATATTCTCTGCATGGCAACAACAAAAAGGCTTTTAATGTTGGTAATTATTTAACAGCATGCTTATTAAAGCTCACTTGCATCTTACAATCTCCGACAAGCTTACCTGATGGTCATTAAAGCATTGCTACTTAAACAGAGAGCAGCAGGGCACTGCGACAGCATGCATTTTATGAATAATAAGAAGCATAAATCAACAGTATAAAAATATGACAGAAAACGAGAACATTCTGCAAAATCAAGGACAGATGAAAAGCCAGTGTTGTACTTGTGTCTACCTTGGAAGGGGGAATGCTCTGCACACTTACACTGCATAACTGCTCTTTGCCTTGCTTGAACACATCCAGAGTCACTACATGGGGGAGTGGGGTGCAACAAGTATGTCACAATTTGAAATGTCTCTGGCTGATGGTGATGGCTCTGATACTCATACCTCTCAACCTCAGAGCAAGAAATCTGGACAAAGCCATACACAGAAGTAGGACACAGGCCAAACAATAAGGACATCTTTTAAATATTGCTCTTATAAACTTAGAAAGATAATAGAATAGTAGTAGGTCTTGCATTAATATGAATTTTTTGAAGGGTATAAAATCTGAAACTCAAATGTCTGCCATTATTTTCTAACTTCAATCTTTAATGATTTGCCACTAATTTGCCAGAAAACCACAATTTTATGAAAAACGGACCAAAAATGTAATGCAAAAATATAAAATTGACACACAATACAGCTGGAAACCTGTCAAAGAAGGGACACATTTTTAATATTAGTACTGTTAACTTGAGCAGCTGACAAAATAAGATAATCTACATGCATTTCTGAAATAAAAGTAATCTATAACAAATCATTACAGTTATTTATAACTGTAAATCCTCCACGTTTTCTTCCAAAATCGCCATTTTGCGGAGAGATTATTAGGGAGAGAGCAACATTTTGAGCCAAAATTGGGGACAGTTGAGAGGTTTGGCTATTCCTAATTCTATAAAGTGATTAATTTGCACATACCTTTCAACCTCTTAATGCAGAAAATCTGGACAAGGCCAAATATATTGGGGGAATATACAAACAGTACTAAAAATTGCACTTGTATAAACGTAAGACAGTTGATAGAATAACAGGTTTTGCTTTAGCATGCATTTTCTGAAGGTTATGATGTCTGTAACTCAATATCTGTCATTATTTAGTGACTTCATTCGTAACTGATTTGCCAGAAAACCAGAAATTTTATGAGGAACAAACCAAAAATAAAAAGCAAAAATCTATTCATTCTGCAAAAATCTGGACAGTTGAGAGGTATAGTTCAGCCAGGGCTGTCTTTAAGTTTGCTGCCCTTCCCCCCTCAAAAAATCATGGTCGAATGGAGCCTCCTGCCTGCAGCCATTCTAATGTCCCATTCCTTGGTTATTTTACCTCATTTACCATAAACACTGTAATGTGCATACTGCTTTACCTATGCAATGATTTGGATTTCATTTGAAAGTTTTATTTTGCATTTTACAGCACAAACACTAATAGATATCTGCTAAACAAAGCAATGCAGTCTCACAATGAAAATAGACTTAGCATTAAAACTTCTCTGCCTTGAAACTCACATTCATTGAAACAGCATTGAAACCCACATTCGAAGAAAATACATTTTGCCAGTGGCAGATAAAGATTCATTTTGGGCTGTTTTCAAATCAAAGGCGCCTTGCACATGAAACATATACATGCTCTTTGATACACCTTCCTGATTGTATTAAATTATATTCCTTATACAATATAGTACAGTACAGTTCTTAGAGGGCATTTTAAATTTATTGTTTTGAACATTTTCCAGTAAACAATGAAACAAAATGCATGCACCAATAATGACAAAACTGCCCAATTTAGAACATTTCCATCATAAAAGTCTACTCAGACTTCTACAGTCCATCAGTATCAGTAAATATGCACAATCTCTGAAGAAGTAAAAGTCATCTAAATAATTCCACATTAAAGAAATCTGTAACTAATGAAGAGGTTGCTGCTAGCAAACACCTTTATATTTCATTGTTTCATCTGCAAATAAATTGCCGGTTACCCATGAGGAATAAATTGATAGTAATATTGCAATAGGGAATGGATGGCAAACTGATAACAGGTTCATAGTTACTAGGTATCTTCACCAAAAAGGGATGTAGCATCCACCCCCTTTACAACACAGTACAGTATCAGCAATGCGTCTACTTACTGTGGGAGTAGAACCCGCAACCTTCTGCATCAAAGCAAGTATGGTACCTGTTGTGCTATTAACAATGCAAGCAACATAAGCAGCTCTAAACTTTTGTTCCCCTGCAGCTCTCAGCTCTTTGTAAAATCCACTCGACACTCAGCTGTATATCTGAACTTTGCAGCATTGACAAGTCTTGAACCCAGGACCCTGTGCAAAGCAGTCAGAGCAACATACCACTATGCCAAATCAGCTGTTTTGTGAAAGAGAGGAAGACTAAAATTTAAATGGCTATCATTTAGTGAATTCAGTTCTCACCATAGCTGTCAACCTCTTAGCACAAAACACATGAACAAAGCCAATAATGGGGGAATACAGCCCCCAAACATATTCAGTGAGTTCAGTTCTCACCATAGCTCTCAACTTCTTAGCAAAAAACACATGGACAAAGCCAGTAATGGGGGAATATAGCCCCCAAGCATATTCAGTGAATTTAGTTCTCACCATAGCTCTCAACTTTAGCACAACAAAGCTGCATGAAGCCAGGGAATACTGTCCCAAAAATAGGGACACATTTCAAATATCCATCTTATAAACTTAGAAAATTGCTAGAATAAAAGGTTTTGTGTTGTCATGTACTTTCTGAAGAATATGAAGTCTGAAATTCAAATGCCTCTCATTTTTATTTATTTAACATTTGTTAACCAGGAAAGTCTGACTTGGAACAAAAGCCAATTTTCAGCAGAGGCCCAGGGAGAAACACTCTAGACAAATGCCTTTGTAAAATGGGAAGACACCAGAGCACACCCACAGGGAGGACATGCAGACTCTACACAGAAGGCACCCCAGCCAAGAATCAAACCAGAGAACCTATAGTTATCAGGCAACAATACTACCACTGCACTACTGACTGTGTAAGGTAAAAGAAAATACAGAAACCACAGATTTTATTTTTATTTATTTAACATTTGTTAACAGGGAAATCTAACTTGAAACAAAAGCCAATTTTCAGCAGACGCCCAGGGAGAAACACTCCAGACACATGTCTTTGTAAGATGGGAGGACATCAAAGCATGCCCACACAAACAGAGGGAGGACATGTAGACTCCACACAGAAGGCACCCTAGCCAAGAATCAAACCAGACAACCTGTTAGGCAACAATGCTACCACTGCACTACTAACTGTGTAAGGAAAAAAAAATGCAGAAACCGCAGATTTTATGAGGAACAGAACAGAACAAATATGAGGCAAAAATCTGCAAATGTTTTACAAATGGTGGTGGGTAAGGAATTCAGGCTCTTGCCACCTGCATTCAACGTACAGGGTTCAACTCCATCACCATGTATCTATCTAGCCACCAGTATATAGCAACTGGGGCATTACACACAAAGTTCCAGTTCCATGCATTCATTATCATCAGTCCCATTTAGTGTTTTCCAAGGCTGGTTCACCTACACTGTCCTCCCAGAAACCTGGCTGGTTTCCCCACAAGAGTAGGCACCAGCTTGCAGATGATGCAGTCCAGAGTTCTTCTCTTCTATGCAGTCATCGTCGCATAAAATTCTGGGCATCTGCAGGGCAAAGATGCCTTCTCCCCTATCTGGACTGCTGACACAGCAATCTAGAGTTCTGTGAGCTCCAGGAACTCCAAGCACACATGCATGGAGTTCCAGGACTGGCAATTTTTTTGTTGTTGTTTTTCTGCTTTCTACAGCTGGAGGGGGGGGGCTGCAGTCCTGCATTCCTATAGCAAGAGCTGCCCCTGCCTGAATTTCATGTAGGTAAAACAAGCAGAGAGCTATACAAATGCATATATGAACACAGACGTGCTGTGACAGTCAAAGATGAAAGGAACTCTTTAGCGAAACATTTCAAACAAGGGAAGTGTAAGATTAGTTTTAAGTTTTTAGTATTGGATCAGATTGCAGATTATGAAATATTTTTAATGCAGAGGAAGAGCTAAGTTGGTGTGAATATATGTGGCAGGTCAAATTAAATGCATGCCATGCACCAGGTTTAAACAACCATGAAGACTTTGTAGCCCATTTGAAAAGGAAGAAGCTTAAACACTAATCAGTTTTTGCCAGGTTGCCATGTTATTATTGTGTGTCATATGATTATCTTTGTGCATTTAAATAACTGGAACTACAGAATGTATATCAGTTTGAAAAAGTCCTGGGTAAAGAAAGTGCTTACTGTTCTTTTGCATTAAACAAACTTGTTTTTTGTTAATTGGTCTGCCTTTTTGTCTCGTGGATGAATTCATATCAGCACTGTAGTTACAAACATTAACAGCAATAAAAAACATACATTCCTCAGACAGTGGGATAGTGTATCATTCAGCTTCTGTTAACAGAACCATAACATTTGCTGTACATGAGGGGTACAGTAAGGTACGTGAGAGGACTAAGATATTTCTTTGCAAAGTGCGCAAATACCCATATCTTCTCTGTTCTGCATTTTAACTGTATGTCTGCCCATCTCACTCACTCAAAAGATAAGGATAATGTGGTTCTTGAAGTGAATTCAATAATTAATGGTAAAGCAGTACTTGATAGCACTTTCGAAAATAATACCATATTGCACAAAACTTTGTCAGACATACAACAGTCTGTAACAAGCTTTACTAAACCTACACTTAAAGAATTGCTAAGAGAACATTATAGGTTATGAGCATATTCATAGGAATTTGACAAGTAACCAAGTTATCTGTAATCATACACAAAATAAACATTAATATCAATAAGCTGAATATTCTTTTCTACATAAGAGCCGTGTGTGAGGTAAACCAAGATAACAATTTAATGTCATGTATCCCCTATGTGGATTTAAACCCAAAGCACACTAGTTTCCTCACTGTCCAAGCTAACAGGCACATGTTTTTTCTTAACAAACAGGTACTACTTGTGTTTATTTGAATTTCTATGGATAACAGATGAGTACAGAAACTTCCAACACTTATGGCCATTATACTCAAAAGAAACAAAAACTATCATCACATAACTGAAAACGTGTGTAATCAGTAGGACAGGCATTCCTTGGCTTACAAAAATGGGACTGTAGTAAGAATGTTCACTTTATTAAGAGGAATGAAGTAAAGAAGTTATTTATGAGTTATTATTCAGGCATATACTGCTAGACTAGGAGATACTGTTGTACTCTAATGGGTAACTACGAAATATACAGTCATTGGTGGCCTAGGCATCAGTAATGCACGAGTACAGTCGATGTGTGAAATTACGTTGTTATATATTGGAAAACAGATGTACTTCTATAAAGTTTAGAATTATGTATATTATAAACATTATTAAATAAATTAACACCATGGGAATTGAAATCATATGTATATGGACAGAAATTACCACACCTACATAACTATCCCAATCATCTAATTGTAAGAACAGCTACTTAATGGTTATAAAAGCCATCTGTCTGATATATGTGTCACAGCTATATCTCTAAATTCTGTAGGAATGTTCAGCTGTTTACAGGATTGTGACACTGTAGAGATCTACTGCCTGTCTCTGCATCTCGGTGACTATCTGACGAAGCTCCTCCACATCTGATGCAGGTTATCATAGCAGAAGCAAACCTGCACTCCAGTCTGGTAGATCCCCATACATTGTCAATGCTGCCTCTCAGTCTAGTTCTGTATTTCTATTAACACAAAGTTCCTTGGTCTGGCTCTCATCTGATACTCCACTCCAGCTTAGACAGTCAGCATCTGAATAGCCTCCTCATCAGTCCATATGGGTACACAGACACATTGCAGCCTCCTGGAAGTAACCATCTCAATACTCCAATGGAAGATGCAGCATAAATGCAAAAATGGAATAATTCTGACTGAGGTCCCACTCAGTTCACAGGTAACAATGGTCTGATCTGTAAATATAGCAAAATCAATATCTAAAAGTGACGCTTATGTCATGATATCAGTTCATTGGAAGATAACTGGCACATGCCACACTGGTACTTTTTATTTATACATGCTGGGTACTTGTGCAGTGCACCTGGGTGCTAAGCCAGATTTGGACAATTTACACTGATGTACACAAACAGAATTTCAAAACTTTGAATTTTAATGAACCACATTAATTATGCATGCTGCAAATTGTACTAAAAGATGGATGCAAATTAGTTGCTCTTACTTTCAGTGATATCTGACTTAGCGGTAGCTGATAAGATAAATTGCCACCTCCTAGTATTTCTGTTATGGGGAATATTACATATGTTAACTGTACACATTCTCAAAAGGTACCTGTTTAGATTTATTTTTATTGAATAGGTGTGCTTTAAGAGAAATGGCTGGAACTTATTGGAGCGATCTTTGACTGGCCTTTATGCATGCAAGTGTTGTCATTTCCATTAAGGACATGCAGAAATTTCCCATCCGGAGTTGCATCGACAAATTTACATAACAAAAATGAGCAGTACTGAAAGAGATGCACGGATCATCTGTATGTCTTATGGGTAATTCAGTACACTCTGTAGTGTAAGTATGAAAACTCCATAGATGCTGACATTATCCGTATGTACTATGTTCTTTTTTTGTTACTGATATTTCTTCATTGATGCTTCTTAACAAAAGTCTTAATACTTCGTTCTTTTTGCTGTTATGGATGGTTCTTCATTGATGGTTCTTTTAACTACTGTCTCAATATACAAAGGTTCTGTACTCTCTGTGGTCTGCTTACTGATCCTGAGGTTTTCTGATAATTTCTGTAAGGTGTTCACTTGTTAGTTTGTGTAGTATTTAATGTGACCTGCCTTGAGACTGTGGCATGATGCTGTTGTCCTTTGACCTTAATTCAACAGAAATGTAGTGTAAGGAGTTCTAATCCCACAGACAGCCTCTAAAGATATCGCAAGTTATGTTAATTTTACAACTGTTATGTATGCAGGCATTGGTTTTACTTTTTATGTGTCACATTAGTATTTTTCACAGACAGTGTTTTACAGACTTTTTCATTGCACAGGAATGGATATTGTTTATGGTGACATATGCTGTCCACATAATCATCTGCATAACTGGGCTCCCTCAGAAATATAATCATATGCATATCATTGTTTTTCAGATGGCAAATTGTCCTAGGGGGACAATTTCTCCCCACAGGAAAATTACATTATACTAGATGCTCTGCAACAACATGAACAGAGACTCATTGGACGTGCAGAGAATACAGTTTGGAGAGATGAAGTGTGGACTGACATCACCAGCATTATTAATGTGGTTGGAGGTCACAAATGATCCTTTGGTGCCTGTTGATGATGCTGCTCAGACTTGAGCCTCTGTGCAGCCAACAGATTATGATGATATGAGAGATTGAAGGATGCCACCAGTGGTAGACAACCATTGACCTCCCTGATGACATCACAATATTTCTAGCCTCCCTGCATACATTGAGAGGGGAGTGATGCATACCTGGGGAGGGAATAGAAGCAGAAGTACCAGGCTGAACATATATATCTGACTTTCCATGACACGGCTGACTGCAGAGTGAATCATTGCATATTGCTATTGCATGCATATTAATGCATTGTCATTTTGGATTTACAGGAACAAATTGAATCCTGCACAGAGATCCACAGAGGGTGATGACAATGAATAAAAGAGTAATGACGTACTCATACAACTGCAGCATAGACAGAATAGTGCAACTAACATATGTCAGGATGTCTGCATTAATATTCACAGGTCCCTCTACTTATGAGAACACCAGGGAATGGCAGGTGAGTGTCTCTATACTGCGTAAATGTGACCACTACCTGTTATTGCCTCAGCCTCATGTCATGACACTGCTGTTTATTTGTCATTTTTGGCATTTCCCTAACACTGCACACTCCAGGTACATCCAGTGGGGGTCCAAGCCATGAAGGTGCAAGTACAGACAGACCAAGTATGTTACTATAACAGGTTCATGGGTTGCAGCAAATGTGTGGCACATGATTTTAATGTCACTGTTTTTTCAACACAGAGACATTCGGACTACATGTGAAATGTCCATCATGTGAGTATCTGCAGCCCCTGTTACTGTGCTGTTCACTTGTCTGCATACATGACTGTTGTATTTCTCATTACTTTCCCACAGTAGGATCTACAGTACAATACACAAACACCATAGTGGGAGTCTACCAGAGGTATGCTATTCCCTATCTTTCATGCATGTTATCACTGTTACTCCTGTTGAGGTCCTCAATTAATACTGTGTCCTTCTTCTCATTCATAAGATAGACTGCATCATTATCCAGTGCACAAACAAGTGATATGTCTATGTAACACCTACTGTATGTTTTAACACTGCTCAAATGATTCATTCTGGCAGTGATGCTGACATTTTTCCCTACAATAGCTGAAGTTCATCCTTCTTGTGCCACACCATCTTCCCAAGTGGACTTTTCAGGTGTGAATTTTATTTGTATTCATCACATATGTCAGCATGTTGGCCAAGAAACCTAATTGTGTACTCCCTGTTTTGTAGATTCCGTGACACATTCACAGAGAAGACCTCATGGTAAGTCATTATCATCTGCAACATTACAGTGTGATACAGTATATATGTTGTATGTCTTTAATGATATCCAGCATGTGATGTAAGCATGTTGTCCTGATCTGTGGCATCTGTCTCTTCTATCATCTATTTGTATCCTTCATTAGCTCATCCAGTGATCACAATGTGAGATGTGATGTATCTCAATAGGGTAGCATGGCCTCTGCCACACAGGACAGTGACATAGTGATATAATTTGTACAAGATGGAGACAGGCATGTGGATGCAGTTGTAGCCTCAGATGTGGAGGGAAATTTGTCTGACCATTCTGACAATGAAAGGACATTGAATGGTGAACAGGATGAGGTCTGTGAACAATAGACCTATGTTGAAACTGCTGCTGATGTTGAGAGATCCCCACAATAGACTGGCACTTGCCATCACAGTAGACATAGGCATGCAGATGGTGTGCATGGCCAGGTGTCAGGGGGTGTTCACCTACTGCTACAGACAAATGAATGTTCCCAGCAATGTCATGGATCTGACATCCATGCACTTGCCTTTGCCACAAATCCTGTTGTGCACTAGCTGTGTGCTGTATGAAGGACAGGAGTACACACACGGTGAGGTCATGGCATCACTGAATGCTCAAAATGAAAGTATGCAATCTGTGGCATGGTTAGTAGAAACTCTAGCCTCTACAGTACTACAGAAGTGCTGTAGTACAATCAGTGTTCTGCATGCTCTGACTGTGCCTAGCCGATTGCCACATGGAAGAGGCAGGCCACAACTCAGCAGAACCAACCATGCCCATTAAACATCAATGTCTATGCTCCAATGTACACCCACTTCTACTGCTGGCCTATCTGCTGTGGACCCACCAGTCATAACCACACAGTTAAGTCACAGTCATGCTCCTTCCCCTCAACATGGTGGTGTCACCCCTCAATCTCCTCTGTGGAGCAACCTGGGGTAAGTATTTCTGTACATGTTAGAGGACAGCAGACTGCAGTGTGAGCCAGCAGTGTGGTTACCTTAAACTGTGTTAGAGTGAGTCGAACAGTTTTACTAAACATAGCTGACTCCCCTTATTACATGACTTCACCCATATTTTACATTGATGTATTTGGCTTGTGATATTAAAAGTTCTGAATTATGTCCTGTGTTGTTTTCATTTTCATCTTACTCTAGTATACAGATAGGAATGTGTTGCACTGACATGTGCCCCTTATTGTTTGCCATACACTAATACAACAGCCTGAATCCATATGCATACTTGTATCAGTTGTGCCTGAGTTGATGATCCCTATTGTGACAGATGTGTTCAAAATGTTATACATTATATTTATGGTGTTATGTTTGAGGCTCATTGTGTACATCTAATGGGTAACTGCCAAAATATACTCCATGCTGCTGGGGGGGGGGGGCAACACCTGAACATCAATGTTTAATCTGTGTGTCTTGTCATGACTCAAAGCTGTAGGACAGATGCTGCCATGTTGCCTGGGTTTGCACTTGTGGTCTTACCCTACATTGCTTATGCCTGTGTCTTCTGCCACCTATATTCTACTGCTCCTTCTCTGATACCTGAGGTATGTCATCTTCAGACATAAAGGGTCATAAGGGTATTTCAGCCACATCTGGAGCTTGAAGACCACTATGTGCTCTAGTTAGCATGTTGTGCAGCTTGACACGCAACATTATCATCTGTGCTACCTTCCCAGGTGTGTATTGCTGTGCATCCCTAGATGAGTGCAGACATCTGAACCTAGCTTTCAGTACACTAAAACGTATGCTCTGTGTTGTTTCTGGTCATTGCTTGTGTTGTATTGTAGGCCTCCTTTGCAAGGTTGGATGGTTCATGGTATGGTGTCATTAGTCATACCTCAAGTGGATAACCATAGTCACCTTTCTAGGGAATGAAAACACATTTGGTCAGCACGGATATTGTGGGAGGGGTATCCTTAGCACACATCTTAGCTGTGTTCCTATACTTACCCAGTAGCAGTCCCTCATGTATTTCACCTTGCTGGAATGCAGCCATCAGTCTACTTTCCCTCCATATGGCAGCATCATGGACACTTCTAGGGTGTGTTACCGTGATGTTTGTTATCCTACAATCTGCTGTACTCACAACCTAGCAGCTCAGTGATGGTCAGACCTTTCTGTTTATGTATTGGTCTGCTTTAGGATATACTGGTGTCTTGATAGGTAATTCTCTGCAATCTATTGCTCTAAGTAAAGTACATGGGGGAAATTTGCAATGCTTTAAAATGTGTGCATTATAGTTCTCTGCTCAATGGTGATGAATGAAAAGTGCATATAGTCATCCACATTGCTGTACATTGCTGCCAGGACATTTACCAGGATACAGTTGGTAACTGTCTTTGACACTCCCACAGCATCTGCCTTGTGTCTCTGGAATATCCTAGAAGCAAGTACATGCAGGCTGAGACATAACTGGTTTCAAGGAGGATGGGGTTTCCACACAGGATACACACAGACATATGTGTGGCACAGATATTGCAGACATCCTGCACCAGTTGTCCATCCAGCTAGTACCTGTCAGATATTTTCTGGGCTGACAATTGGTTTAGTCACAGCCTTGCTCTGACTCTAGCTGTCTGCATTCCAGGGTGCACAGTCACATCCTCATTTATGACTTGAATCACTGCAGCCACTTGCAGTTCATTAACTGTGGATTGCAGTTTTATGCTCTTTTCTTTTGGTATTGTTACAAAATTCATCAGAAAACATAGTAGTAGCTACTGTCGTTGAGGACCATATAGCATACATCAAGGATTCCAGAAAAAGAGTCAGTGCTTTGAAATCAGAAAGTCATGCGTGGAATCTGTTACTATCCAGCACTGAGTAGCTACATAGTCAGAAAGTTTTCAGTGTGTTTCTGAAACTGCATCTGCAGCTGGTGTGCTGAAGTCTTCCTTCAGGGTGCTGTACTGTCTTTAAATAGCTTCCACAATCTTTATGGATCCAGCCCCTTGAATACCCAGTTAAAGCTAGGAAATTTAAATGATTTGCATATGCATATTCTAATATGGCAAAGGTAGTACATGCAGCAAAGTGTATGAGGTGCACTGTCTTTTAGGTGGATAAAACAATTAGAAAATTAGAAGACTAGCTATATGAACTGATGTGGAGAAACTGCACTGTTTAAGCATTCAGTAGTAAGCATGAAATTTAAGGGATATGTATTTAGTGTATTATATGTGAATTTAAAAAGGAAATCCTAGTGCTCATTCTGTGTTGAGATTGATATACTTGCAGGTATCACTTCAGTCTTTTTATATACTCAGTTTAAATGAATATATTTTTGTTAAGTCTTTCCTGACATGGAGACTTTTGTAATACTGACTGTGATTTGTTATATATCTATTATATAAGGATTCAATGATGACTTTAAAACTGACTAGTAAGTGATTATTGAGTATAAATCACATTACATAATAGGCAAATAATGAAGGAGCTAGGTTTTGAAATCTGAGATTATTTTATAAGGTCCTCTGCAAATCATAGTCTGACAGTTAATTTAAGAAGACCGACCCCGGGATTCATGAACCTTGCGCCAGGCGCCAGCATAGCGTCGGCGTTATAACGCCAAATATGGCTGCTTAGCGATTCAGGTATGAATGAATTCCACGTGCACTACCGGCGTGCGCCGGACCGTCCGCCGGCGTAGGTATGCAAAACACACTGTGTGCGGTATTGCACCATGCAAATGAGGGCAAATAGCGATCCACGGTGGCGAGGCGTAGCGTAAGAACGCGGCAATGTAAACCAAAAACGGTTTACATTTACCCAAACATACCGGAGGAGTAACGGAAGGCTGTCAAAGTCAGGTATCATATAGGTGCAATATGCCAATGTGGAAAGGCACCGAGAATGTCCAAAGAAAATATGCACAAAATGTAAAAATGACATAAATGGCACGCGTAGAAAGAACAGCAGACCCCGGATATGTGCACAGAAGTTGTAAAGCAATGAAATAATATGACAATGTCCGAAAAGAGCAGTAGAACACAAATCAGCTGCACAGCCACCACACACCATAGTATGTATGTAAAGCTGCAACCCCAGCGCAATGGTTGTCAAGGAGTGGTGGCGGTGTCCGCGCCGTAACCAGGTATTAGTAGTCAATTCCATGCAAATGAGGCAGATAATAGTGAATCGCAAAACGGCCAGCGTAAGGATGGAGCAACGGCGAGCGGTACTACACCGAGGAGTGGCCTACGAGATACATGTCAACCACAGAGGGTGTGCCACTGTAGGAGGAAGGATATTGGAGGACAGCAAATCTGGGCTGTACAATGCACATCACAGCATCAGGACTGGCGTGTTAGGAAATAGATGCGCTGAGAGTACAGAATGCGCGTACAAATGCATGTGCACGAGGATGACTACGTTCCGTAAACCAGTCATGTGACGGCCTCACCGGCAACAACCAGGGATATAGGAAGGTAATGCGGAGAATACGAGGAAATGCGGAAGCAGTGTAAATGGATCCGTAACGAGCAATTAACACCAATCAATGCAGGAAGGGCAACGCCGGCAGCTGATAAGTCTGCATGCAGACTCCTGCAGAACGGGAAAGGGAGGCATATGAGTGCAAAGATAGTAGGGGATGTAGTAGAAATGCAAAGAGCAAAGAACCGAAATAGCACAGCCAAGTACAGAGGTAGCATAACTGCGGCTGCAGATAAAATGCATCATATGCCATGTGCCTGCAGGATGCAGTAATGTAAGATGCCAGGCGAAGGCAATGCAGGCAACTGTAATGTAACACTACAGGCAGTACCGTTGCAGCTGCAAGCGTAAAACCACGGAAATAATCCATGGATACGGCCGCACAGACACACCCAATGACTTCACCGGGTATACAGCACAACAGTAATAAATGTGAATCGCACAACACACAGCGATTTCCCAAATGCCGCACCGTAGGGTGTAAACAGACGGGAACTTTTAACATGTATATGCTGGGTGCCGCCGTGGCGTGATGCATAGGTATGTGGCAGAGACAGACGGAGTTGCGGAGGGTGGTGCCGACAACTACCGTGAGGCCTCACAGGAGAAGGAGAGTGTTCAGACCAAGGGTGACCTACCAGGGCTGCGAGACCTGGAGATAGTAGAGCGCTACAGGGTGGACAGGGACACGTTACAGCAAATAGTGGAGCTGTGCCGGCCGCCTGAGAACAAGAGACAACAGAGGGAGCCCATCCCAGTGGACACAAAGGTATGTGTGAGCTTGCGAATACTGGCTACAGGTACCTTTCAAAGGCCCACCGGGGACATAATGGGCATCTCACAGGCATCAGCATCCAGGGTACTACACCAGTTCCTGGATGCCATGTTACCACATGCCCATGAGCACATAAAGTTCCCCACATCTCAGGAGGAGTTGGCTAGCAATATGCGCCGCTTCCACCGTGTGGCACAATACCGGAGGTCCTGGGTGCGATAGACTGTACGCACATAGAAATCAAGTCACCACCTGGGGAGCAGGGTAGACGCTACATAAACCGCAAGGGATACCCCTCCATCAATTGCCAGGTCGTGTGCAATGCGCAGGGCATTATCATGGATGTGTGTGCTGGCAGCCCTGGAAGCTACCACGACTCCCATATCTGGCATGCCTCACAGCTGTATCAGGTATTCGCCAGTGGGGACATCACACAAGGTCAACTTGTGGGGGATGCTGGCTACGCACTGGAGCCGTGGTTGATGACACCCATCAGAAATGCACACACACACATGCAAGAACACCATAATGAGGCACACGCACAAACGAGAATAATCATAGAGCGTGTGTTCGGGATGTTGAAATCACGGTTCCGGTGCTTGGATACATCCGGTGGAGCCTTGCAGTACTCTCCAGGCACAAGTGCCCACATATTCATAGTATGTTGTATGCTACACAATATGATTCTGCGGAAACAGCTGCTGCAGGGACATAATGCCGGAGGGCCACCAAGCCCGCCACAACTGCCAGGGCAAGCACAGGCACAGGGCGTGCGGCGCCACGGACACACTGAGCCAGCCCCAGTAGGTAGACAGAGGCGTACCCAATATGCCTACGCCCTGGCAAAGAGGGAACGCATAGCACATACTTTGACAGTGTAGGCCCCATGGACTGACACCTCCTGACCTGCACACACAGTAAAATGGACGCCACACAAACATGTCCGCCCGTAATGTGTACCGTATGTGCGGACGTATGTGTGACTCCAACAAAGGCAGGGCCAAACACTGGACAGCCAATAGGCAGCAGAGCATGGAACCCCAACCCCCCACCCCACGCCGGTTCGACGGCGCACGGCCGAGCCATATGCTGCCACTATCGCCGCAAGGCGACCAGACATGCATGTGTGCATACACAGATACAGAAATACATATCAGTACACATGTAGAAATATATGTACGCATACACAGATAGAAAGTACAACAGGGTAATATGGAACCCAGGGATGCAAGTTCACAGATAAGTAAGGCGAAATCACCACATATTAAACATAGTGACCGACAACCCGATCATCCTGGAGGGTGGGCAGGGCAGGTAACGCCAGCCATGGAAATGTTAACCTGCATCAATACATATCCGCGTGTCGGGATGGTCACCAGTCCACGGTACAGTAACGGGATATGTGTAGGGTCACCACCTGTCCCACGTTGTGAGGGACAGTCCACCTTTGGGCAGTTGTGTCCTGCAAAAACATTGACAAAATGGCAAATGTCCTGAGATTGTAGGACAAAACCATTTCCCATAATTACTTTATTAGTTGCAGAAAACAGTTATTTTGTAGAAGAAACATCTAAATATGATAATAAACAGAATAAGCAACTGTAATGCTACAGCTTTGTATTCCGTCAAAAAAGTGAATCGCTGTCCTTTGTACTGGCCGTGGGTATGTGTTGGCATGCAAAATCTGACGTTTCTACTACAAATGTCCCACTTTGGCCATTTGAAAAGGTGGCAACCCTACATATGTGCGTGTCATATCCATAGGATATGAGTGCGGAGATACACGCCACCACCGGCGATGCGGCCAACGTAGGTATTGTGTTCAACCGTCGGTGCGAAAGCGGAAAGCATACCAGTGAAGTGTACGACATTATGAGGAACGTACCTCATTTGGGGTGTAAAACAGTTCATGTTCCTCGCAGTTCCTCCAAGTTCCACATTGAAAATGTCTCTCAAACATCCATTGTTAGGAATGTATATAAATGACATCCTGGTAAATAGAATGTACTCATAGTAAGTCAGTAAAGGTTCTTCACTGTAAGTAAATCAGCATATTATAATCAACCTATGACCTACTTAGCTGAAGTTGTCACTATGCCATTACTATGTGTTCCACATTATGCCCATTTGTTTCACATTACTACTGTGTGTGTTCCCCACTCTGGAAATAGAAGGTTGACAGCCATGGCGGCAATATGTGTATGTGTGAGGTGAGGTTGTCGTGTGTTCCGCTGTGTGTGTGTAATGTGTGTGCCAGTGTAAACTGTGTATGTAGATGACATGTCACAGGCGGAGTGTAATAACAGGCGTAGGCATACAGTACAGGAACCATAGGCGTATGTACAGCAGTACCCACAAAGTAGTACTGACATCTCCTCAGTGGCTATGCACGTGGCGACGTAAAATGATGCAAAGCGGAAATGTCCCAAAGTGTACCACAGGGCCATAGCAAACAGGAGATGCAAAGGACGCATGTACAAACCATGACCGTTGGTATGGCGGCCATAACGTAGACTCCACACGGTCCGTCGGCAACGTTACACAGCATCAGGCATGTACGGCGAAAATACGAATGTGCTATCCCGGCACCGATCGTGAACACTTACGGTCCCGTAAATACCACGGTGTGTTCCACGACCATGACGTAAGCAAGCGGCACGAATAGGAGGCTACCGGTAGCATACAGTCCGCCCCAAGTATAGGACCACAATCACCGTAACTATCAGCGACAAAATGCCAATGGATAGTAGGCACGGACGAACATCCGCAGATATATAACCGATGTGAAGGAGGAATACGTGCAGGAAGCACACATGCAGGCGATACCGACAGCAGACGACATCAACAAAACAAACATTCCCGGAACAACAGACAGGTAACCCGCAGCTCCCCAAGCAGGGATGGAGCACACACACAAGCATATCTGGTATGTATAAATGCAAGACTCACACCCCGTACCCTTCACCCACATCCGCAGATATACCCCATTGCACATATCAAAGGGATAACAGCTAAAACCGTAGCAAACACATACAGGCAGTGAATGACAGCGGCATACCCACAACAAGCTCCTGGGAAACACTAGCAGCGGCTGATGCATCCATGCATTCACTATGTACAGGAAAATAACAGCCATGTAACACATCTGAATGCACAACGCCATCGACAGACGCCGCCAGGACACGGGGACCCACATGTCGAACACAATACCATACCCAACACACACAATCCACGGCTAACACCACAGCGAAATGTACCCGACACCACACATAGCGGATGCAGTCACACAAACATGATACAATACATAACATCCTCACGAAGGTATTGCAAATAACCAACGGCCACACGAGGAAAGAACCATGGCCTAGTGCCGACGCGTAACGAAAGGAAGGGGATCACCGCTGATATGCGCATAAGTACACACCGAGGAACAGCTATTGGCCTGATTAACCCACATGCCTCAGGCGACGACGAATATAAGGAAGACTCCCTGGATATTCAAACCGTATGTTCATACCGAACTAATACAAATAGAGAAAGAGAAACAAGAGAAACAAGGGAATAGAGACGAACTCAGAACAAAAGGCCGGAAAGGTATGTCGAACCCACGACATGTACTGGTGTGTATGACGAACCTGTACAGTATGTGAACGGTGTGTGTAGGTAAAGATACCTGTCCATCAGGCAGAGAGAGAAGGTTGGATATGTAATGCTAAAACGCGCAGCATACCAACAACTGTGGACAACGTGTGCACAGCAGTGGGACAACATGTAAACACCCGGGATAACCCCAGGTCCGGCTTGCCACCCTTTCAAAAGGCCAAAGTGGGAAATCGTCGGGACACACTTCAGATGTTACAGGTGGACACATACCCATGGTCAGTACAAAGGTTAGAACTCTACTCTTTTGCATAAAGAAAAGTGTAGTCTTGTAGCAGTTCAGTTGCTTATTGTGTGTCTTGTAACAGTTAGGAATGTACATACATAAATAAGTATGTTATGCAACTCTTACATAAGAATGGGATATAGTGATGTCCCACAATCTCAGGACATTTGCCATTTGTGATACATTTTGTCAGGACACAACTGCCCAAGGAGGGACTGTCCCTTGCAAAGTGGCACAGGTGGTAACCCTACCCCAGGTCTGCCATAGGGGTTGCAAACACAGAACAATGCCACCACCCACGCCGATGCTGGCAGTGGATATCCAACACTGAAGTGCCACAGCAGGGGATAGGACATTTATGTATAGTGTCACAGCACACATGTGCATGGGCATATACCGTCGATGTCATACGGAATGCACGACGTGCACCTATCCCACGCAGTAGGGGCGACTATGTCAATTATGTGTAATGCAAAGCTGGCATGATGGATATGTTCACAAATCATAGACAGTATCACAGGCATAGCATGCATGATGGAGCGATGGCCTAATGTTATATACATACACAAGATATGTATGGCCTGCACATATGGGACAATGTAGTAGCAGAATAGGTACCCGAAATGGAGGTAACAGCAAGTGACCATGTCCAAACGTTCCATAGCAGGTGCAATGTGTGCCACAATGATGTCCAGCAGGGCCGTGTGTAAACACATGTGCAATGTACACAGTACTGACACCCCCCCCCATGGTAGTGTCCACTGAACGGCAGAACTGGATGTCAACTGTCATGTCTATACAGCACGTCCGCTGTGGTGGTACCATGGGTCTGTGTCACCCTACCAGCAAGGCAGCTATCACATGACTAGTGACACAGTGTGCCCCTGTGGGATGTGCACAGGACCTATGTCCCACAGCATGGTGTGTGTCCAGTCTGTGGATGTCACACAGACACCCGGGCTGAGCAATGTGGCATGTGTGCACACATGCAGGACTGCTCCTCCGGGCCTGCCCACTGCAAACGCCATGTAGGAGTACTACATGCATCAGTACTGTGGAGAACATGGCCCATGGCAGAGTACATTACACCCCTGTGTTAGTGGCATGCAGGTGAGCACAGATGTGTTACATGACTGTCATTTGCATATGTAAACTGTCTGAGCTGGGTAGAGAGCACAGCATGACTATACTGAGACATGTAACGTTGTATCCATTGTGTAAGGTACACCACACATGTGTTATTGTAACACGGCCTGCGTGTACATGTGTGTATGGCACAGGTACAAGGGCACCCAAGGTATCAGCTAGACATACGGTACCCACGCTATGGTGTAATATGGCAACCACAGCACCATGTGGGCCATGTGTGTGTACATCAACCATGTACAACGTGATATGCCTGTATAGGGACAGTATCCATGTGATACACACCGCATGACTGTCAGTATGCAAAGGTGATGTGTATGCACTATGTGTGATGTAACTGATGCAATGATATCTACATGATATATCTGCCACACTGACACCTGTATGGGTGTCAGCAACATGAGTAGGATGAGCTAGAATGCTGCCAGGTATGCAGAAGTGGTATATGTAGGCATGTACAGTACTGTGTGACAGCAGGTAGTGTACGTATGCAAATACTGAGCATGAGGGGCCACATGTCTGAGGAACGTGCAATGCCACACGTCCCTGAAATGTTGTAGTTAGCATGATATGCCTGCACCACTGTGTGAACTGTACAGAAGGCACATGGCGTAACATGCCGATACATAGGGTACGATGTGATGCTGGATGTGTACACTGTCAATAGCATAAAGTGGAATGGTGCTGAAGGGCAAAGAGCGGATCATGTCTGATGTGATACCCTCTGTACCACCCCAACCACCCATGCAATAATATGACAGGTGGCCAGCATGGGATGTGGTGTGCTGTGGCGCACAGAAGCCCAACAAGGGTGCCAGGAAAGGCATGCAGGTAGTCAATGAGTGTGTGAAGCATGTATGTCAAGATGTGGCCCAGTGCCATACTGAATGGCCCAGTCATGGGTGTAGAGATGCAGCCCCATACGTGCAATGCAGTACCATCCATGTGTAGTGTGATAGATGTGGTAGTGTGGTGGTCAGGGTGCACAACGTACATGAATGGGCTAGCAGTCACTGACGTGTGCTGCTGCAGAGACATGTAACAGCCAGGTTGGCGGGATACAACAACTACGGCGGTTGGAGGTGACATTGGGACTGTGTTCCCAGACATAACATGTGCATGCCAGTACTATGTATGTGTCCACAGGGTTAATACAATGTCCAGCCAAGGATTGGAACCCTGTAGTGAGTGAGAGTGTGTATTGTTGGTAGGTACCCCATTGGCAGGCAGGATGTCAGCAACATCTGTGTCGTCAATGCCTGCATGACCGTGGTATGCTGCATTGAATGTGGATGTAGTCAAACAGCAGAGACATACCACCACACTGCGTGAGGGCCCACACTGCAATGTCTGGCAGTCATGTGTAGGTAGCTAGCTGTGGAGTATGTCATGCACCAGCAGGACACACCATGACTGTCAAGTGACACACAACACACAGGTGAACAAAACTACCGTGCAACAGCCTGCACATGTGCCCATACAGCACGTGTGCATGGAACAGGAATACCACTGTGGCGTCTGTGAAAATGCCAGCACCACCATGTCTCAGTGTGGAATAGCATGGTCCCTACCAGTGTGTAAATGTAGCAGAAGTGCACTGTGATCACTGTTGGCATAGGCACATAGACTGTCCATCGGACCTGGTGCCATGCCCTCAACTACCTCTGTCAGTGGATGTCAGTAATACCGGCTGTAGTGTGTATGTACCATGCATGCTGCTATGGTTGTGTGCTTAGGGTGTGGCTAGCAGGGATGGTAAGCATGGATGTTCAGCAAACAGAGGGGGGAGGTGTGTAGGCCTAGCATACAGACACATGGAGGTTTGGTGCATGCTGAGGGTAGTGTAGGTATGGTATGTGTCGTGTAATGTGTCACCCAGCTATGCGTACTGCATGGCCAAGCATGTGTGGGTACGTGGGAGTCCATACTAGGGAAGGGCGTGTTGCTGGCAATACATAGCAGTAGCAACTGTCCTAGGTGCAATGTACAGCATGCCAACCCGACTGGCATGTAACCTGTGGTGTACAGTGTCTTCACTGTCGCGTGTCACAATGTGCATAGTGGCCACAAACATGGGTATCTGAACATGGACTACCTATGATGCAATGTGTCATGGGAAAATACAGTATGTGTGTAAATCACGGTGTGGTGTGGGAACCACCCACCCGTGTGTGTTGCAGTCCAGGTATGTGCCTGGGAGGTATGATCTGTGTACAATCTGGACTGGCAGGTGTGCCGTGTAGGGCATGGAGGCAGGTCCCAGGCACTGTAGATAAATGACATGTGTGCTGTACTGTGTGTGCAGTGCTAGTGTACAGCACAGTGGAGGGTGTAAGCATTGTCACACATCACTGCATGCTGTGCCTACCTGTGACAGCCCTGCCAGAGACAGACATGTGACACCACTGCACAGGCAGCATAGCATGTGAAGATGTACATGTGGGCTGCACACCTTAGCCAGATGTCCACACGTCATGTGTGCCACGGTAGTGTGGTTCAACACGACTATCAGACTGGACAAACAGCACATGCCTGCATAACAACAGTATGACCATAGTCAACAGTCCCAGTGACAGAGTAGGCCAATGCATGCAGACCACTGGCTACTGGACACCTGGCTAGACACACACCTGGACGGTTAATTCACCATTGAGCCATCACATGTCCACGTCCATGTGGGCCGTACAATGTCATCACAGGGTGGTCACAATAGCAGGTGGCAAGGCAGACACGGTGTACCAGGTGATGTGTCATGTGTGCATATGTTGACTAGCACAGCCGTTCACATGTCTGCAACATACTGGTGCACGATGTATACTGTTACATGATGAATGGAACTGCACTGTCACCCACTACAGGGCCAGCTGGCACAGGTGTGGTGTGACTGGTGTAACCCATGTTTGCACAGGATACACACTGCTGTTGTAGGCAGCCATGCTGGTGGCCACCAGTGATATATGCAGTGGTCATACAAACATACCGTACACAGTGTTCAGGCAGGAATGTCAATTGTCGTGGACGATGTGCTGCTATGTGAATGTGGGTGTTTGTTGTGAATGTCACACATCCAGAAGACACCATCTGGTGCAGTCATGGTTGTCAACACCGGTACACACATCCACAGCAGTCAGAACCCAGTCCTGACAATGTGTGTCAGTCACCCTTGTACCGTGTGACATATGTGCACATGGCGGAACACCTCCCACTGTCATCTAAGCTGGCTACATGATGGCTGGAATGTGCTGTAGAAATGTACAATGCTGGTAGCCCAATGAAGTACCTGGAATCAGACACAGTACACTATGTCAGCCATGTAAACCATGCACAACAATGACTGCCCAACAGACACAAACAATGCATTGACACATGGAACATGTGCTCATGACAACCCCACTGAGGTATGTTGCACATATAGATGTACAATTGTCATCTATGGCCATAGCATGGATGCAGACACACATACTCCACAGGTAGTACCATGTGATGTAGGTAGGGGGCATTGCTTGTGTATATGTCACAGTAGATGTACACAGACATGTCCTGCATAGCCGTCATGTAGGGGTAGCTGTGGTATGTCACTACTGGACATGCCCATACAGATTACCATGTCCCGCAGGAGATGTGTTAGGTGTGTACCACATGTGACATGCTGACAACAATCTGCGATGTGTATGGCTGCCGGTGTACCTGTGTGACAATGTCTGTGATGGGTGCAAAGGCACATAGTATCATATTGTATGCACACGAGCCCCACATAGCTGCATAGCCTGAACATACAGTACAAGGAGTGTGTGGGATGATAGCAACCCACAGGTGGAGATGGGTATGGACGGCCCACAACCACATGTGTGTGTACGGTGTTCACGTCCACGACACATGAGCATCTGAGAGGCTAGCGTCACAGCTGTACAGGGTCGCATGTACATATGTTCAGCAACATCCCTGTATGTCCCACCACTGGCCTGTGGACCGATGGACAACAACCAAATGTGCAGATATGAGATGTGCACAGCACATCACAGATGCCTACCATAGAACAGGCCTACCATGTAGACATGTGCACAGTAGGTCTGCGCCACCTGCAGTCAAACACGTTAGGTGCCAAACCACACCAATAGTCCGGGCAATGACACAGATGGGCGTGCATGCCTCTGTGTATGTATGTCTGTGAATGGCTCCGGCATAGCAATATAGCCGTGTCACCATTGTGAACAACAATATGAATGGGTTGTATGTGTGAGGGGTGCATCATATGTGTATGGTCAGATCGACGATACCATCAGTGGGCCTGCTATGTGAACATCCATGTCCCCATACATGGATACCTCTGCTGAGGCCAACACCACATTCACACAGGGAGGGATGGCGGTGTGTAGTGCAGCAGCAGACATGTGGGTGGCAGCGGGCAATGTATGTACACATATGTGTTACCCACATCAGTTCAGGCAGCTATCCATGTGCATGGGATAGCGGTGTGTGTACACATACAGCACTGTGTCGATCAACATCCCAGCACATAGCACCTGCCAGGGCTACAGTGTATGCATGGATGTGTGATACCTGCATGCACCACACACACCCTCAACAAGCAGCGTACAGCATACCGCTGGAGGACAGTGTCCACACCATGGTGATAAACATGTTGAATGTCCATATTCACACAGCTATGACAAAAGCAATGGACAGCCACCCTGCCAATACCGTCAGCCCTGGGTGGGTCACACCCATTGCCATGTATGTGGCATACCCTGCCATATCATGCAGAGATGACCAGCAAGGCTGCATGAGCTATCACAGTCCCACATGGTGCAATGGACAAAAGGCACTCTCACTATCAACCATACACAGTAGTAATGTGGTGGCGACGCACCCTGTCATGTTACAGGTGCTGTGTGATGCTCTGCACAATGTGTGTGTGTACATGCTATGCATGGCCTTTCCTGCTAATGTGTCATGGTTACACATTGCTCCATGTCTATCACATACGTAACACAGGTGAGCTGGGGCAGTTGTCCAGCACCGGTAGAATGCTGTGTGGAAGTATATCGCATAACTCATGCATGTCCAGGTGTGCATGGGTAGGTGTACAGTGCCGCTGCTGGCGTTCACAATGGACACAGGCGTGATGTGTACTGGCATATACACAGCGTACAGGTGAACAGTAGCACAGGCGTCACATGGGGACATATGCCAACTGATATGGACATAGGTGCAGCCAGGTACACATGTCCATGGCAGGCTAACATCTACATGGTGCGTGCACAGTGTGATGGGGTGGCACACAGATATGATGTGACACCCAGTGCTCAATGGTGTGAAGCCACAACATCGGCTGTGTCACCGCCACGATGCCCTTCACAGATCACTGTGCAGATGTCGTACATGTCATAGCAATGTATTTCCAACAGTATGCCAGCACAGCAGTGTGAATGTGACCTGCCACCATCATTATGTCTTCCAGATAATGCCACGTTCCCGGCTTCCACCATTTAGCCAACAGGAGGAGGAGGTCATCATGCCATACCTCCAGAGTAACTACAACGCCCTGTTTAGCCATGTGCCACAGCAGGCACAAGAACGGCAGGAGATGTGGGAGGAGTTGTGCAGGAGGGTGAACAGCGTGGGAACCAACCGCAGCTACCAACAAATCCGCAGGCACTGCACAGACCTGATCCGGCATGCAAGACAGCGTGCTGCTGCAATCGCCAGGCAACAACGTGGGACAGGTGGTGGGCCACCAACACAGCCCCCACTCACAGCTACGGAGGAGCTCCTGGCCAGTCTGGGGACACCCACGGAACAACAGGCAGAACCACTTGCGTCCATCGTGGAGGTGGGTGTCTCCCGAGCTATGAGCCTGGAGCCGCATGGTAAGTCAGTGTTGCATGTTTGTATGATAGGCGTGGGTGTGGGTGTCATAGTACAACACATGATATAGCAATACATGCCAGGTATATGGCCACACAAGATGCAAACCATTGTATGCTATGTTGTGTTAGCAGACATGTGCATAGCACATGCAACCACACATGCATGAACTGTCATGCACCGTGGTGACCGTGGAGATAGTAATGGCCTATGCGTATACCTTTGTGTAATGCCTTTACAGGTGCGTCTGGCGGTCGCAAGGACAAGGGTCTGTTGCAGGTAAGTCTGTTGCTAGTCAAACGCATGTTCTGCTGTATTGATATTCCCCATGTGTCTAGGCATGACATGCTCACCTGTGTGTGCCACCATCACGGTATACAGCTCGCACCACCCGACATACACACCACCCATGTACAGTAGATACACCCGTTACCGTAGAGTGGTATGACACCACACAACCAATTGGTGTGTTACGTGCATTCAGCTATGCATACAATGGTGTAGGTGTTACACAATGGCTGCATGTGTAGTATGCATTGGTATGCCAGTGCAGTATGGACACAGTACCACAGAGTGAGCTGTGATCTGGCCAGAGCACAGGTGTTACCAATGTGACCCATGCCCCTGCATCGGGTGCACCCGTTGTGACATGGCGCATGCCATGTCCCATGCACGTGGATGTCTGGCTGCAGCATTGTCACACCATGATATGACCTATGCACAACATAGCAGACATACACACTGTCAGCATATCCGTGAATGTGACACGTCACACTAGTATGGGTGTATGTCACATGGGCCACCACAGGGCCGTGTGCACGATGTCTACCACACACAATTGTCAATGAGTCAGACAGACAAGGCCATGGTTGATACCTACAGGCATGTTGCCACACAGCACATCCACAGTGGGTACTCACCATTGCACCCTGTACACACATAGTGGGTTCATCAATGTAGTGGACCCTGGACATCTGATGTAGTACACCAGTGACATGAAATTCCTCTCCACAGCTACTACAGGTGCCTCCAATGTCCACCATATATGTGCTGCTGAGCAGCTGAACTGACTTACAGACATGGCAATGTAATGCGTCCAGGTCACGCATCGCACAGACACATAGCTGTGTCCTGCTACTGTGCAGTGGCACAGAGCCCGCACCACACCGTACAGCTATGCACACAGCTCACAGCAAGCGTGCCTGCACAGACATCACTGTTACACATACATTGTATCTTTACACTGTACACATAACACTGCACCATGACAGCCATTGTGATGTGGTGCATGCGGTGGGACACCATCTTCACATGTCCACATGATACCGCACATGTTTGCGGTGTACATTACATAGTGTTGGCAGCCATGTGTACTCTCAACTTGCCCGCGGCCACGGTGTATCACGCTGATGCATGCAAACTACCATGAATGTGTGTACTGCATGCCTACTAAATGACACCTGCCTGTTGTACTGTCCCCACCAGGGCAGTGTACATACTGCCACTATGAATGTCTGGTCTGCATTCACTGGTCTGTGTTGTGTGAATGCTGCATGCCACCTGCATTATCACATGCATGCTGTGTGTGTGTGTGTGTGTGTGTGTGTGTGTGTGTGTGTGTGTGTGTGTGTGTGTGTGTGTGTGTGTGTGTGTGTGTGTGTGTGTGTGTGTGTCTGTATTGTAACCGATGGTATGTCTTTGTATTGACAGGTGCTGTAGGTGCGTTCCCCTCCTGCGGTCAATCTGATGCTAGTGTCCCCACAGATACTAGTGGTGATGAGCATGTGCATGAGGCACAGGCAGGGTCGTCACAGGCAGAGTCTGTGCCACTGGAGAACATCACACATACGTCCCTTTCATCCCCGCACGGTTCAGATGCCGACACATACCCCAACACCGTTGCCCATAGATGACGGTCAGTCAGCGTCTGTTGTCCCGAGCAGGAATGTGTGGTGGCTGCAGAAGGTGTGGGTACACACGATGTTGCCAGTGTAAGGACTGGTGCAGTGCCACGCAGGCATGTGGCAGGTGCTGCCCGTAGGGGAAGCACCGCTAGACATACACCTGCCGTACAGGGTGCAGCAGCTGGTATAACCAGACGCATGTTCCAGACTGTAATGGCGGCGCAGGCACGTGCCGAACGGCAGAACCAGGAAGGGCAGAGGCTGCAGAGGTCCGCAATCCGTACCCTAAATGACAGCATCCAGGCATTGGCGAATGCACAACAGCATCTTGCCGATGTTCTGGATAGGAGATTGGGCGACATGGCTGGTCTCCTCGACCGAGGCTTGGCCATCCTTGAGCGTGCGCAGTCCGTGCAGGAACACCAGGTAGGGTGAGGCATAGGGCACGTGGGCGTGTGCCAGCAACACCACCTGCTGCAGGTCAGCGTGTGCGTGCCACCTCCCATGCCCACACAGACAGTGATGGTAGCAGTAGCACTGCAGCTGCTACTACACCATCCACACCAGGACAGAGCAGGCCACGTGGGCGTGGCCCTGGACGCCCGTCGTGGGCACGTTTCCAGCGGACATGTGACATCGGAGAGTGGACAGTCTGTACCTCCACCCGGTCGTGCCGTGCGACCCCAGGCAGGCGCTGGTCACGCCGCCGGCAGACACAGTGAGCCGTAACACCTGCACTGTACAGTCAGGGCTGCCAAGCATACCCGTGTAGGCATCACAGATGACTGAACTGTGTACACACACACCCACACACAGCAGACACAACTGTAGGGCTCCACCACACCCACATGCAATCTACATAGTCATGCCCACTCAATGCACTGGCCCTTACACACACACATGATGTCATCCATTGGTACAGCCCATGCCTGTGGCACACATATCACCCTGTGCATATGATTAAGTCTCTGCCGCATAACTGTGAGCCACACCATCAATGCACGGTTAAGCTAACATATTATGATGCACAGGGTGGACACGATAGTGAGAGGTGTATGTGATACCTGTGTCCGCATAGTACGTGCTGTGTATGTTGTGGTGTGTGTGTATGGCTGGTGACAGGTGTGTATGTGATGTGGGTTGTGCACGGACATCATGCAGCAGACATACCATGCAGGACAGGTGCAGCATTCATTGATATGTGTACACAGTATGTGTGGTGGTTACATGTGTAGCACCATGTCGGTGCAGTTAACCCGTATGATACTGATGGTGTACTTGCACGTGCCTACTGGGAGCACTGTAATTAGTTCCCCACGTGTAGTGGGGTACCCACAGGCATGTCTGGCAAAATCAGCATAGCACAGTTACCCACATCCGGCATGGACCCCTACATAGGTACATAGGCACACATGAACGTAACAGGATATGTGCCCTACGACATGTGTGGACCTAGCATGACTGTGTGTGGCATCTAACACCCCTCAGGATGGGGATGCCATATCCATCAGTCCCCAGTCCCTGGTCTAGCAGTGATGCACAGAGGTTGACTGGTGCATAACTATCGTCACACATCCACACGTCATTAGCAGTCCTGGACAAAGGCAGTCAGGGCCTTTCCTTCACATGGCCTGGCACTCCTCCCCATGTTGTAGGGGGTGTCTGGCCGTTACCCTGTTCCCCCAGCACGTCCCACTCATCTTTGAGTTGTGGTGTCTGACAGTCGCTTCTGTGCTCGTGTTTGCATGGGGCCTGGGAGGTGGAATGTGCCCATGTCACCCAGGTCAGACATGGCCGTGTATGTCAGGCACAGATCACCACGGAGCAGCTGTGCTGTGAAGATCCACAGCCGGTGTCCCCTTGGCCGTGCAGCTTGTGACACATGTCCTAGCACCGTCATCCCCGTCTTGTGGAACGTTTGCGGTCCTTCCGAGTGCTGCAGGCGTCAGGTTAGCTACAGGCCACATGTGCCATTATACGCAGTCATTGCACTGGTGTGTGATGTGTACAGGGCTACAATGAACACCCCTGATGTGGTTGCCATTCCATCCAGACCAGGAGGCCACAATGGAATGTCTTCACACCCACATTGCCATTGTGTGTGTTGACAGAGGTTGCCGACAGGTGTGGTAGCCATTTCCCTGAACATGTCCACCATCTTTAATGGCGTACCACCTACATGTGACATTGGGACGAACATGTCCTTCACACTGGGTAGGGCTGCACCTTCTCTGGCATTTAGTAGCAGGCCATGGCTCTGGCACCAGTCATCCATGTCTATGACGCCCTAGGTGGATGTTCGTGTAACATGGGGTGTTGGGTATGTTGGCCGGTGCGTAGTCATCTGCATACCTTGTCTGCTACAATCCCTATGATTGCATGCACATTGGAAGGTCGGATGCCATATGGCAGGGGGCACAGGAGTGAGCCCTGTGGGCCTCCACTGGGTCCAGATATGAGTGTGACAAGGCACCTTGAGCACCAACCCTGTGTGGTGTGACCTCCAACCTGTCTGAGAAGCATCGGGTGACATATGTCCCCACATGTATGCTGGCGAGCCTTTCCATGGGTCCCATGTGTAGTGTGCTCTGAACGCTCCCACCAGGTCATGGTACTGTGTGCAAACCCACGTATCCCCATCAATGGCCTTGGTGACCACTCCAGACTGGACGAGCAGGTTCGGGAGGCAGGATCCGCCCTTGACTATGTAGTTGTGGGTATGTTCCGGTATTGGCTGTACACCGCTATCTGTAACCATGACCACCTGTATGGACCTCCACACAGCTTTGCAGACAACACTTGTCAAGCGTATAGGGTGTGGCTGTTGACAGTCCATAGGAGCACTACCCTGGCATAGTGGGACCACAGATGCCATATGGCATCCATTGGGGACATAGCCCATAGTAAGGCTAACATGACACAGTGGGCGCATGTGTGGGCCGAGGGCCTCAAAGAGGATGGGTAGCACACAGCCAGGGACACCATCGGTGCCCATTGCTGACGTGTCAAACGCCATAGAGATATGGGATCACTCCAGGCCATATGACATGTTTGGGAGGATACACTCTGGTGGGATGGATATGTTCCCTGTTGGGGGGGGGATGTATGCATGGAACATGTCCTGTGGTATGCAGACAATGTCTGTGGGTGCAGTGACTGTTGTACCATTCTGGACCATTTCCAGGCAAGTCTGTGTGCCCCCAACCATGTCCTTACCACAGTTAGGGAAGGCCCTGTGGTTGTCTCATGTGCCCTCTGCAGTACCACTCCCACGAGCGGACCTGGATGATGGTATGTGGGGCCGTATGGTGACGCCGGTATGAATGGGTGATGGTTTCCTGGTACTGTCATTGCCCTGCCATGTAGTAGCTCCAACTGTTGATGTACAGGTAGTCAGTGGCTGCGGTCCACCACACCATGTGCCTACCTGTGGTGGACAAGGTCCTGATGTCATCATGTTTGCCTGTTGCAGACATGCATGTGGGTGGTCAGGGAAGGCATTCGTTAGGCGTTTGCCGGTCTGGCCTCTGTTCAACATTGGCATGGAGGACTTGTAGGGTACCACACCGGTCGTATGATGTGTGTGGTTTTCTGTGGAGAGGTCATCACTGAGGTCCCCCATGCTGGTGTTGGTTACAGTGAGTGGATGACCAGTGGATCCACTATACGGTCTTGCATCACCATTGAGGGCTGTACATCCTGTGTGGGGCATATCCTCACCATGCGTGATGGGCAGAACTGTCAGACATCCCCTAGTATGTATGGTGCATGGCTGTTTAACAGTGGCCAGGTGTGTGAACACCTGGGACTGCTGGCGTACTGTGTTGTGCCATGGGTAATGTTCCCAGGCTATGTATGGGTGGTTCATGTCACCCAATACGGTGCTGTTGTGAGAGCATGCCCACTCACCAGTGTCCTCAGGACATCTGTGAAGGTATCCTGTGTTTGGGAGGGTTGTCTGTAGCATGCAACAAACTGTAGGCCAGTCCTACACATGGTTAATTGCACCTAGATATTCCCCGCAGCAACAACAACGTCTGTGGCATGACCGGGTTGCTGTTGTGTGGCCGGACACACAGGATGGTCCGCATTCCGCCACCCATGCCGTCGCACCATGTGTATGCATGTCTGATCTGTGCCGACTCTAAGTGTCTGAGCATGCCCAGTAGGCAGCTGTGTAGATAGACACACAGCACAGTGCACACCGCGGCCGTCTGCAGTTATACCCCGGGTGCATGCCTGTATCCCCTACGCAACGGCCACGTCTGTGGCATGGCCAGGTTTCTGTTGTGTGGCTGGACACACACGACGGTCCACATTACACCACCCATGCCGTCGCAACATGTGTATGCATGTCTGCCCTGTGCCGAGTCTAAGTGTCTGAGCATGCCCAGTATGCAGTGATGTACTGATCAGTAGTTACTTGTTATTCTCGACTGCAGCACTAACGTGTTAGTGTACGGCGACCTTGGGATGGTAACAGACTGCGTGACTGCGCACTCTGTCCGAACACCCGATCGGGCGCATTGCCTCTGCAAATGATACCACTCACGTGAGGGTATGCCTCCTGACAGCGCTCTGCTCAGTAAACTCGGTGGCGTTCTGTAAATGCTTCATACTGTAGTGTGTTCATGTAGATAGGCGTAGGTTTGTCCCCGTCCCTTCCGTGTGTGTGTGTGTGTGTGTGTGTGTCTGTGTGTGTGTGTGTTTCCAGCTGCCTCTGCGACTGATTATGCTTTTAGACGCTCCGCAACACATGCCTTGGCTATTGCCAACTATTGTCTTACGGGTGACGTCAGCAGCCTACAAGTATGCCTGTGACAGCACTCTGTTTAGCAAACTCGGTAGCGCGTTCTGTAAATGCTTCATACAGTAGTGTGTTCATGTAGATAGTCGTAGGTTCGTCCCCGTCCCTTCCGTGTGTGTGTGTCTCTGTGTGTGTGTGTGTTTCCAGCTGCCTCTGCGACTGATTATGCTTTTAGACGCTCCGCACATGCCTTGGCTATTGCCAACTATTGTCTTGTGGGTGACGTCAGCAGCCTACAAGTATGCCTGTGACAGCGCTCTGTTTAGCAAACTCGGTAGCGCGTTCTGTAAATGCTTCATACAGTAGTGTGTTCATGCAGATAGTCGTAGGTTCGTCCCCCGTCCCTTCCGTGTGTGTGTGTCTGTGTGTGTGTGTTTCCAGCTGCCTCTGCGACTGATTATGCTTTTAGACGCTCCGCAACACATGCCTTGGCTATTGCCAACTATTGTCTTGCGGGTGACGTCAGCAGCCTACAAGTATGCCTGTGACAGCGCTCTGTTTAGCAAACTCGATAGCGTTCTGTAAATGCTTCATACAGTAGTGTGTATCATGTAGATAGTCGTAGGTTCGTCCCCCGTCCCTTCCGTGTGTGTGTGTCTCTTTGTGTGTGTGTGTTTCCAGCTGCCTCTGCGACTGATTATGCTTTTAGACGCTCCGCAACACATGCCTTGGCTATTGCCAACTATTGTCTTGCGGCTGACGTCAGCAGCCTACAAGTATGCCTGTGACAGCGCTCTGTTTAGCAAACTCGGTAGCGCGTTCTGTAAATGCTTCATACAGTAGTGTGTATCATGTAGATAGTCGTAGGTTCGTCCCCCGTCCCTTCCATGTGTGTGTGTCTCTGTGTGTGTGTTTCCAGCTGCCTCTGCGACTGATTATGCTTTTAGACGCTCCGCAACACATGCCTTGGCTATTGCCAACTATTGTCTTGCGGGTGACGTCAGCAGCCTACAAGTATGCCTGTGACAGCGCTCTGTTTAGCAAACTCGGTAGCGCGTTCTGTAAATGCTTCATACAGTCGTGTGTTCATGTAGATAGTCGTAGGTTCGTTCCCCGTCCCTTCCGTGTGTGTGTGTCTCTGTGTGTGTGTGTTTCCAGCTGCCTCTGCGACTGATTATGCTTTTAGACGCTCCGCAACACATGCCTTGGCTATTTCCAAATATTGTCTTGCGGGTGGCGTCAGCAGCCTACATGTATGCCTCTGACAGCGCACGCCAGTTAACTCGGTAGCGCGTTGTGTAAATGATTCATACTGTACTGAGTTCATGTAAATAGGCGTAGGTTCATCTCCCGTCCCTTCCGTGTGTGTGTGTGTTTCCGTTGCTTTCGACAATACAACTGAATAAGCAAATTGTTAAAGTGTTCACAATCAACAGTGTGATATTTAAAATCATGTTAAGACTCACATTGTTGATTGTGAACATTCTTAGACATAGCATATTTCCTGCACGTTGTGGAAACAACGAAACGTTGCATGTTTTAATGAACTGTTCAAATGTTACGAAGACTTGTGTTGTGTCGAACTACGGGGAATATTCTTGCTGCAGGTTGCCGGTTTGTTTGTGTTTCATAGTACAATATCATGTAATACGTGTGTTCATAGTATGCTTTCTGTGATGTTGACATGTGTGTGTTTCGTTAGCAGTACGTCTCTGCTTTCTATGCTGTGGCTACATCTCCATTGCTCGCATAGAAAGTGACAAATGGAAGTGTAAGGGTGGACATTTAAAGCCTGGATACTTCCATGTTATGTGTAAGTCTCACGGGGCCAACGGGTGATAGCGCATACATGTCTATGAAGTACCTTTGGATACCATATGACCTGTCGTGGACGAAATGTTTATGTTGACTGTTCCATCTACCTATGTGTGACATGGTTTGTGGCCATAGGGTGCCAGCAAGTCTTCCCTGTTCATTGGGTGTTTGCCATGGTGTATTGACATCAATCCTATTAATTCACCGAAGGATGTCTTTCTTTGGTGTCAACGCCATAGTTTGACCATCCTATGTCATTCCCAGCAGGCGTGGAGATTGTGCCATTGGTATCTTTACACAGGTGACCCATCTGTTCCACTGTATGGAAGCGTGTGATCCCCATAGATGTGCTGGCACATGGAGTGTTGTGTACGCGGTATCTGCCCAGCGGTCTTTCTTTGAATGGGGAGTGTGTACTGTACACCGTATCTGTATTCCCTGGGTTATGCCTTGCAACAGCTGTGGGATTCCCCCAGGTTTGCAGCTATGGGTGCCATCTTGGCCGTACGTTTGTCCATCCATGGGAACTGCCTACTGGACACTAGTATCGGGCTGTCAACATTTCACAGCTGCATTCTCCATTTCCGGTGGATGATCGGTATTAGTATTGCGGAGTAACCATATGCCATGGCGTCCGCTGCAGGCGGGGCGATGAATCATCTGCCAATCCACACCGACACCCATATTTGCATACCCACGATCCCCTGTCTGCCAACCTCGGCAGTACCCCCTGCACACCCCTCCTGTGTGCGGAAATGGGATAATGACGTCCGTGTATGGATGCAGCAGCCTGGGGAGTCCTATTCATATGTCCTGCATTTCATGGACGGCTGTCATCACCCTTGAAGACACTTGTGGTGCATATATCTACCTGTGCCATAGTCACGGCTGTCACCTCTTCCGGTTCACACTATGTTGCTCACACTCACTTAAGGAGTAATTTTTGGGTCCTGCAATGGACACCGATGTGCATATGTAAAGTTTAGGACATGTTGGACTGTGTCCATTCGGCCAGTGGGTTTGACTGGCGCCGTATGTTCCCCATTCCCGGATGTCTGTCCGCCTACCCATATTATGTAGTGCTACGTAACCCGTGTCCTTCCACAATTTACCCATAGGGTGTTACTGTAGTCCTGCAGGTTGGCAACTGCTTTAGATAATCCTCACAGGTACCATTGTGAACTATCCGCCACTGTATTGTCAGTATAACACAGCCGGTACATGTAGAACCTATTTATTCATGACAGTATGTCGGTTATGTGTGAACGCCATATTTTAGCGATAGTATGACCTTCCTAGTTGACGTTGTTGGTGTGCCATTAATATGTGTTCCACAGGTCGCAGGTATGTTCCGCAGAGTGGAAGGGGGTGATCCCCACATACTTGATAGCACCTTCGCTGCTGTGTACGCTGGGATTCGCATGGCAGGATGGATGTCTACAGGGTGTATCTACTGCTGTTTCCATCTTTATGTCCTGTGTCATGCCCTACTACGGCTGTGTGATTCCACCAGGTTTGCTATTATGGGTGCCATCTTGTCCGTACGTTTGTCCATCCTTGGGAAATGCCTACTGGACACTGATGTAGGGCTGAACACATTTCACACATGCCTTTAGCATTACCCTATGGATGCTTTGCATCCTTACTGGGGACTAAGGAGCGTCCTGTACCCGCAGCCCTCCCACGGGGCGGGACAACGGATTATCTGCCAAACAACACCGAGCCCCATTTTGCATACCCAGGATACCATGGCTGCAACCCCCCACGGTGCGCATGACACATCCTTCATGTGTGCGGAACTGGGATATGGACGCACATGTATGGACACGGCAGTCTGGGGACCTCTGTTCATATGTCCTGCATGTCATGGGCAGGTATCATCAACCTTAAACACGCTGGTGGTGCATATGTCTAGCTGTGCCGTAGTCACCGTTAGTACTTTGATTGGCTGATCCCAGTGGATAACGGAGCAGACATCGTAATTTTTGGAGTCCTACAATGGACACCGATGTGCATTTGTAAAGTGTAGAACGTGTTTGACTGTCCCCATCTGGCCAGTGGTATTGACTGCCGCTGTATGTTCCCCAGTCGTGGATGTCTGCTTGACTACCCATTGTTTGTATGACATGGCCTATCTATATCCACGTGCCAGTATGCGGAAATACAGCAAACCTTGCGTCCTGCCCATCTTCATAAACGACATTATGGAACATATATCGGCAGAAACAGACACTGTCAAATACGATAGACTCCACAGTGAAAGGATACTGAGCTCTCTCAACTACTAACATGGGGCACCGTCGGAGTACGGATTTCATGACATAGCCGTCCCTAATACACTTCCTTCAGAGTCGGTTTAAAGCGAAATAATCAATAAACCTGCTCATAGTTAGGTGGACAGTGCTCCAAGTCTTGATTATAACGTGACATATACATATCAGTGTTGCATGCCTTACTTCATGGAAACAATAATACGGCAACAATGTGTTAATATATATACAATATTGGTAAATACAATCAGTATCCGGACACATAGTTGATAATTGCTGAGAGTGCACCTTAGAATGTAGTGTGTTGATCAGGTTATTGTATATCGATGTGTATAATAGTAGCATTACGATAACAAAGCATGGAATCAATAAGTACTATTTAAGCATATATTTGACAATTATGAATGTAAACGTGTGGAGGAGACATCCGTAACCTTCCCTGGTTCCACTGGATCACACACGCACACGTACACTCGCATGTCCGGATTGTGGGTTACGCGCACGCGCACATGCATATCCGTAGTCCGTTTATATATGTTTACAGTGTCTGTGTGGTTACGTGTTTTGCATTACTTGTGACTATTCCGGTAACATATGTCTGATCCGGTTGACGGACGTGTGCAGAAAGCACTTACAGCTTTAAATATGTAACAGTCTTTGCAGCATGGACGCTTTACGTACACGTGCACACCTATATGTTCTATAGTCATAATTCCAACGTGACTGCAGTCACGTTTGACGCTTACTGTGACCAGTGCACGTTAGCTGTTCGTTGTCATTAATATGCATACCCTTGGTACCTATGTACATTTACATATCACCCCCGCGCACGCATGCGTCACAGGCATCCATTCTCCTGCTGGGAAAGGTGCGGTACTGCATGTTGAACATTCCTAATTCCGCCTCGCTCATGGCCCAGGATGCATATGTCGTCACCACAGGGCTGTTCAGATGACAGCTGCTTATATCCCATATGCATACAGGCCTTCGATTGTCAGGGTGTTGCTGTGGTGCTTTGGGTTTGGTCTTGGCCGCCCATATGCGGGACTGCCCTGACCCTGTACGAATGTTAGATGAGTCACATGGGCACGTTTGTCCGTGTCCATGGTACCATGTCACGGCCCCAATTAGTTAGTCGTGTGCGCCGATTGGCCGGTGTATCCGTTGTAGATCTCGTTATACTAATTGCACATGGTCTGATCGAACTAACCAATTTCCATTACTAACCCTCCGTATGTATGGCCTGTGTCGCAATATTACAAGGGTTTAACATTGCGTCGCGACTTTCACTGAGCCACAGACATGTCCGTTGCTTTGTTTGGCCCGGTTCCGCTGTGCTACACACATTTAACATGGCGTAACAGGTTGAACAGCTCAGACACGAGGACATCGGGTTGTCCGTCATTGTCTATTATTGAATGTCTCTGTGGAGTTTGTTTCACAAAGCGACACATTGTCGGCATTGTTAACGGACATCTCGCGCGATGCGTCCGCACGCCCGCTGGTGACGTATGTCTGCCTTTGGCGGCGAACAGGCATTATGCTGTGCCATTATGTCTGGGGATATATGGTTTCCTTCCTTACATAGATGATGTGCCATACTAGCAATGACCCTAGCGATGACCTGCGTCTGGGTGTGGGTACTGCTGTATTACCCACGGGAAGAGTGGCCTTAGGGTAAGTGGTGACCTAGGCAGAAGTTGCCACCGATACATCACCCGCTACCCCCCTCCTGGTCTACCTACACCAAATAGAGTCTGGAAAGGTGCCCGAGTAGAGCAACACCCTAGACGGCTACCTACTTGGCCTATGCCTAAGGCCGGCTATGTGTGTGGTCCCTTGGGCATCGCACTCGGGAACGTGCCACGTCTGCCGTGGGTATGTCCAGCATTACCCACATCCAGCCCCAAGGCAGTCAACACAGCATCCATGGGTCCACATGGTGTCCCAGCTGTGTACTCCAGGAACTCTATGGGGAATTTAACCCACACTTAGGACAGCTGTTTAATCCTAGCCTCACCTCAGGATACGTACCTGAGTAGTAGCACAGGGTGACTGTAGTCACACTCCACATAGATGGTGCCTCCACTGACCCTGGTTATTACCATACCATTAGTTTGACAAGCCTTATCTGCAAAGCCATGGAGATGGATCATAATGGGACACATAGATAAAGACATAGGGGACCCGCATACTTTGGATACAACCCAGTTTAGCTTGGTCATAGTCAGATCATGCCCTTTACACGTGTTTCACTTTGTAGAATCAGTCACCAAGGCCATTGCTGAGGGTAAAGCAGTCCATACAGCCTACCTCAACCCGACAGAGGCCTTCGACACAATTCCGCCGTCGGGTATACGTGATCAACAGGTCATCTTGAATGTAAATCCATACATCGCCATATGGGTTGCAAGCGGGCTAAGTCACAGAACACACATGGCCATAGTTGCTGGCGCCATGTCATACTCACAGCCAGTCACAGGTGGTGTCCCATGGGGCTCAGTCCTGGGTCCACTATTTCCAGCATCTACGTTTCCAATGTACACGCATACACAGGGGGGTTATGGGTGACAATGTTTGCAGACGACTGCAAACCGGATGCCAAAGTCAGACACACATCTGACACAGATATCCTTCAGGAGTGCCTCACAGATGTGGATAAGTGGTACCAGAGACATGTCCTACAGCTAAATGCCAGGAAATGCATAGGCATACCCTTCGGGAAGAACAAGGTTACCCCGAGCTACCATATAGGTGGCAATCCACTGAGCACGGAGGGGGTTACCAGTGATCTGGGGACACGTGTTGTTGTTAACCGTTCATTAGACACACATGTTGCTAACATAGTTAGGTAGACCTTCCACATTGCCCACATCATCATGAAGGGATTCACATCTAGATCAGGGGAGGTCATTGTCCCCTTGTACTCATCACTCAATAGACCTATGATTGGGTACAATGTCCCGTTCAGAATGTATCTGACCCAACACCTGCAGCAGCTGGAAAGGCACCAACAGTTCTTCGACAAACGGATGCAGGGTCTCAGGTATATGTGTTATACTGACCGACTGAAAGAATTCCAGCTGTATACAGTTGCATACCACTTGCCCAGAGGTGACCCGTGCCTGGCATGCACGGCTAAGTCGAACCCAGATCTGATGACTATGCTTCACGTAAATAAGTTAGATCCCTCAGAACCACAAGGGCAGCTGACGTACACCTTGACACTGTCATTAATCGAACGTGTTGTTGGGACGGATTCATCACCCAGACACTCACTATGCTGTGGAACGACATCCCAGTACATATGAGGGCAAGCACCTCGCTGGCCTTGTGTTAGTATTTACACATGGATGTCTGAATTGATTTATTTAAGTAACCTTCTAAATGAATGTTACATTAGCACATTGTGAATCTTTACATTTCGTTGGTCTATTTTACAGTAGTCATAATCATACGGTTTATGTGTATATATTATGGTTCATTTATATTACTAGGTGTCTGCAGTTCTGTTAATATATTGGCACAATCCGTAGCACATATATATGTATCTTACACAGTCAGACATTTGGAAAACATTTTATGTTGGTTCATGTTTCATATATGTACATATATTTCTATTTTCCGATGAAGACTGTACCTTTCGAAGCAATGTGTGATGTCCTCACTGTGTGGGATGTGTAACCCAAGTAAGGTTTGTTCGCTTGTCTGCCTTTAAGGCATGTAATTAGTACCTAGCACATCTAATGTACCGACCAATTAATGCTTGTAAATGTAGTAGGTTGGACTGCATTGTATGTAGTCTGAATAAGTCTGCTTATGAAGCAGACGAAGTGGGCTCCAATAGACTATGGTGACTGCCTTTAATTCTTGGTGTGCTCTGGTTGGTCACTGACGGTCCCTACAGTACCTCGTCTTTGCTTTGGACTTCATCGGCTGGTTGTCTGTGTTTGTTGTATGGGGAATGTCAACTGTAGTCCCTATGTGTATGACTTGTGTAATGCCTTACTACGGCAGTGTAATTCCACCGGGTTTGCAGTTATGTGTGCCATCTTAGTCATACGCTTGTCCATCCATGTGAATTGCCTACTATACACTGGTATAGGGCTGTACACATTTCACACCTGCATTTTGCATTCCCGGAGTATGGTGTGCGTTATTAGCGGAGAGTGGCATGTGCTACGCACATGACCCTCCCATGGGCGGGACAAAGGATTGCCTGCGAAACAACACCGAGGCCAGATTCTACATACCCAGACTCCCTTGACTGCAACAGTGGACAGTACCCATTACACATCCTTCATGTGTGCTGCAGTGTGATGTGGACGCAGCTGAATGGACCCGATACCCTGGGTATTTCTGTGCATGTGTGCTGCAGTTCATGGACAGCTATCATCAACATTGAACACGCTTGCGTGCCTATGTGTACCTGTGACGTGGTGACGACAATTAGGTCACATGAGTAATGCAGGAAGCTAGCAGGCATTCTCTGAACAGAATTTTTGGGTCCTACAATGGACACCGATGTGCATATGTCAAGTTAGATGTTGCTGGACTGTGTCCACCTGCCCAGTGCTTTTCACTGCTGGTGTATGTTCCCCAATCGCGGATGTCTGTTTGACTACCCATTCCACATGGTGCTACATAACCAGCTGATTTAGTACTGTGAACAAATGACATACATCCAAAGATGCTGGTTACCAACTGCTTCATATAAACCTCAGACATCCCAATGGGACATATCCGTCACTATATTTCCAATATAACACCACCGGAACATGTTGCTTACCTATGCATTCATTTAACCATGTTGTGTTCATAGGTGGGAATGCCATAGTTTACATATCCTACTTGTGTGTGTGCCATTAGTATGTGTTCCACAGGTCGCACATCTGTTCCGCTGTACGGTAGCGGGTGCTCCTCAGTCTGTTGCTGGCAGACTGAGTGCTGTGTACGCCGGTGTTGGCACGACAGTCCGGCTTTGTATGTGGAATGTCAGCTGTAGTCCCTATGTGTATTTCCTGTGTTATGCCTTACGCGGCTATGTCATTTACCGGGTTTGCAGTTGTGGGTGCCATCCTGGCCATACGGGTGTCCATCCATGACAATTGCCTACTGGACACTAGTATAGGGCTGTACACATTCCACACCTACATTTAGCATTCTCCGGAGTATGGTTTGCATTATTAGCGGAGAGTAAGGCAGGTGCTACGCACACATCCCTCCCACAGGGCGGGAGGAAGGATTGCCTGCGAAACAACACCGAGCACAGAGTCTACATACCCAGAATCCCTTGACCGCAACAATTGACAGTACCCATTACACATCCGTCATGTGTGCGGAACTGTGATGTGGATGCAGTTCTATGGACCCGGTACCCTGGGTATTTCTGTGCATCTGTGCTGCATTACATGGACAGCTATCAGCAACATTAAACACGCTTGCGGTGCATATGTGTACCTGTGACGACAATGAGTTCAGGTACGCGTTGAAATAAGAAATTATTCGATTCTTTCCACAATTTTTGGGTCCTACAATGGACACCACTGTGCATATGTAAAGTGTAGAGCTTGTCGGACTGTGTCCTTGTGAGCAGTGGGTTTCACTGATACTGTGTGTTCAGGAATCGCGGATGTCTGTTGGACTACCCATTCCACATGGTGCTACATAACCAGGTGATTTAGTACTGTGGACAAATGACATACATCCAAAGATGCTGGTTAGCAAATGCTCCATATAAACCGCAGACGTCCCAATGGGACATATCCGTCACTGTATTTCCAATATAACACCACCGGAACATGTTGATTACCTATGTATTCATTCAACCATGTTGTCTTCGTAGGTGGGAATGCCATAGTTTACACATCCTACGTGACGTTGTGTGTGTGCCATTAGTATGTATTCCACAGGTCGCACATCTGTTCCGCTGTACGGTAGTGGGTGCTCCTCAGTCTGTTGCTGGCAGACTGAGTGCTGTGTACGCCGGTGTTGGCACGAGGGTCCGGCTTTGTATGTGGAATGTCAACTGTAGTCCCTATGTGTATTTCCTGTGTTATGCCTTACCACGGCTATGTCATTTACCCGGGTTTGCAGTTGTGGGTGCCATCCTGGCCATATGGGTGTCCATCCATGACAATTGCCTACTGGACACTAGTATAGGGCTGTACACATGCAACACCTCCATTTAGCATTCTCCGGAGTATGGTTTGCATTATTAGCGGAGAGTAAGGCAGGTGCTACGCACATCCCTCCCACGGGGCGGGAGAAGGGATTGCCTGCGAAACAACACCGAGCACAGAGTCTACATACCCAGAATCCCTTGACTGCAACAACTGACAGTACCCATTACACATCCGTCATGTGCGGGACTGTGATGTGGACGCAGTTCTATGGACCCGGTACCCTGGGTATTTCTGTGCATCTGTGCTGCATTACATGGACAGCTATCAGCAACATTAAACACGCTTGCGGTGCATATGTGTACCTGTGACGACAATGAGTTCACTTAAGTGTTGAAAGAAGGCGGCATTCCTGTCTTTAGACAAATTTTGGGTCCTACAATGGACAACACTGTCAATATGTAAAGTGTGGAGCTTGTCGGACTGTGTCCTTGTGAGCAGTGGGTTTCACTGATACTGTGTGTTCAGCAATCGCGGATGTCTGTTGGACTACCCATTCCACATGGTGCTACATAACCAGGTGATCTACTACTGTGGACAAATGACATACATCCAAATATGCTGGTTAGCAACTGCTTCATATTAACCGCAGACATCCCAATGGGACATATCCGTCACTGTATTTCCAATATAACACCACCGGAACATGTTGCTTACCTATGCATTCATTTAACCATGTTGTCTTCATAGGTGGGAATGCCATAGCTTACATATCCTACTTGACGTTGTGTGTGTGCCATTACTATGTGTTCCACAGGTCGCACATCTGTTCCGCTGTACGGTAGCGGGTGCTCCTCAGTCTGTTGCTGGCAGACTGAGTGCTGTGTATGCCGGTGTTGGCACGAGGGTCCGGCTTTGTATGTGGAATGTCAACTGTAGTCCCTATGTGTATTTCCTGTGTTATGCCTTACCACGGCTATGTCATTTACCCGGGTTTGCAGTTGTGGGTGCCATCCTGGCCATACGGGTGTCCATCCATGACAATTGCCTACTGGACACTAGTATAGGGCTGTACACATTCAACACCTCCATTTAGCATTCTCCGGAGTATGGTTTGCATTATTAGCGGAGAGTAAGGCAGGTGCTACGCACACATCCCTCCCACGGGGCGGGAGAAGGGATTGCCTGCGAAACAACACCGAGCACAGCGTCTACATACCCAGAATCCCTTGACTGCAACAATTTACAGTACCCATTACACATCCGTCATGTGTGCGTAACTGTGATGTGGACGCAGTTCTATGGACCCAGTACCCTGGGTATTTCTGTGCATCTGTGCTGCATTACATGGACAGCTATCAGCAACATTAAACACGCTTGCGGTGCATATGTGTACCTGTGACGACAATGATTTCAGGTACGCATTGAAATAAGACATAATTCGATTCTTTCCACAATTCTTGGGTCCTACAATGGACACCACTGTGCATATGTAAAGTGTAGAGCTTGTCGGACTGTGTCCTTGTGAGCAGTGGGTTTCACTGATGCTGTGTGTTCAGCAATCGTGTATGTGTGCTTGACTACCCATACTGTGTTGTGCTACAGGAACCATGTCTTCCGACACCAGAAACCAATGCTATACATCCAATGTTGCAAGTTAACAACCACTTTCATACCATACCCAGAGGTCACGATTGGGAGGTATTGCCACTTTATTGTCGGAACAACACCCCCAGACTGTGTACATCATGGGAACTTTAGGCCAGTCTTACCGGCCATTTCCAAATGTAATTGGCAGACACATGTCAATACATGTATGATAACACATATTGTCATGCAGAAGTTGATCTATGTTATTTGGACATTGGCTTCTGCTTTTGGCATCCGTTGCTGTGAGTGTTGCCAGTTACCATACACATTGCTTGCTCAGAGGCAGACTACACAATACTGCGCAGTACTGTGGTCTCCTTTAATGACCCTGAGCCAGTGGTCGATGGTACGGCAGCCACTGCATCAATCACATTTGCCATCTACCAGTACCTACAGGACTGCATGAGCCAGTCATTCACTTACCCAACTGTGGTTCACTGTACCAATGCCATGCATCCAGTGTGGTGTACCCCAGCCATACACAAAATGTACAACACGAGGAGGTGGCTACTACAAGGTGGAGCAGACACATTGTGAGGTGTGACACCCTTGGTCATCATATGTGTAGACCTACACACTGTCATGAAATAGTCCAGGGCACATTCCACAGATATACCTACATGGACCTGGCTAACAATCATACCACCTTCAGTTGCTATGCTGGACACCTGGGAGCTCAGTCCCACATATGCTCTGACTGGGTTCACATAGAGGTGGGGTTTACTCAACATACACACATTGCCAACATACAGGCTGACAAGTCCAGTGAGGACATCTCCACACCCTCCCCACACATGAGGAGATGTGTGTACCACTGGTTTGTGGTCACCAAATGTTCTGTGACACACAGGTGGGACATGCTCTCTCCAAGGTAGTGGACATAGCATCGATGAGACCAGCTGGTGACCCCGCTGTGTACTCCACTATCTCGGTTATGAATTGGACCCACAGTTAGGACAGCTATTTCTTTGTAGCCTCACCTCAGGTAGGGTACCCAGGTTGTGTCACATGGCAACTGTAGTCCCACGTCAGGAGGCCAATACCTCCACTGAGGCTGGTTATTACTGTCCCATTACCCTGAGGAGACCTATCTGCAAAGACATGGGAAGGGATCATACTGTGGCTCGTACATGACTGCATAGGGGACATACTTACTTTGCCTCACACACGGTTTGTCTTGTTCAGGTGCGGTTCATGCCTTTAAAGCATGGTTGACATTTTCAGGACAGTCGCCGCGGCCACTGATGGGGGTGTTGCGGTCCATACAGCCTACCTCGACCTGGCAAAGCCCTTCATCACATTACCCCCCTCAGGTATCATTGATAAACCCATTGGCTGGGATGTGAACACGCACATCACAGAATGTGTTGTAAACTGTCTATGTGACACAACCCACACGGTCATAGTTGCTGGCAGCATATCAGACCTACTGCCTGTCAGAAGTGGTGTCCCATGGGGCCCTTCCATGTGTGCACTCCTGTCATACACCTACATCTTCACGGTACAGGCACACACAGGGGTGCTATGGGCAACAGTGTTTGTAGATAACTGCAAAACAGGTGCCATAGTGGGACAGACATCTGACACAGATATCCTTGAAGGGGCCTCCCAGGTATGCATATCTGCTGTCAGGGACATGTCCCACAGCTAAATGCAACGTCATGCAACATCATACCTGTGGAGAAGTACTAGGTCACCCCTGTCCAGCATATAGGTGGCTGTCCACTCAGCACAGGGGTGATTACCAGGAATCAGGGGACAGTGTTGGACGGTCACCATTCATTCCACACACACGCTGCTATCGTGGTTGTGTGGGTCTTCTACATTGCCCACCTGTTGGTGCAGGGATTCACATCTACATCAGGCTAGGTCATTGTTCCCTTGTACCCATTATGTGTTACACCTATGATCTACTACATTGCCCCATTCAGACTGTATCTGACCATACACCTACAGCAGCTGGGAAGCCCACATAGGTTGATCGTTGTACAGATGCCGGATGACACCATTTTGTGTAATGCTGCCCCACATGTAGGACCCCTGCCACATCACGTCACATATCTGCTGTTTGGTGTTGACCTGTGCCTGACATACAAGGCCATGTCAACCCATATGTCATGTGTATGCTTCACCTACTGTAGTTGCAGTTACCTCTTGGTTTTTTTCTTCATTTTCTTTGTGTGGTAACTGCTCTACGCAATGGATTCCACTAATGTAGAATTAGACTACAGACCAGAGTCGAGGGAAGTTTCAGCTATACCAGAAGGATTGCTGCACCACGTTGCTAACCCTTTATTGGCTTTGGAACTAGGTGGGTCAGTTAACATTCCTGCTTCTACCTTATCGGATGAAAATCTTGCTGACTTTAATTTGATTGTGAAAGAATTTGAAGACAAGCTTTATCTACTACAAAGGTATGCCTGGCAAAGGCAACATCTTGAAGCCTCCATACATCATAGAATTGTGCCTCGAGGAATGCGTGTATTCTGCATGCCATCCTATGGAACTAATCATCCAGTACTTTTGAAAAAGTGGCAGGACCTAAATATTGAACAAGGATTCAGGTACATGTCACTTTTAAATGAATATTTTTTACCTCTTGAGACTAAATTACGTACTGAAATAGATATAACTCACAAAAATCTAACTGACAAGTTTAAATCTGATTATGCTAAAAATAGACTGCAAACCATTTTCTCACAAGTGAATTCTTTTAGTGAGAAACTGAAACAAATTAAACTGAAAAAGTTGCAGAGGGACTTTAATGATTTCCAAACTGGTCAGATTTTTGTCTGGCCCAGACATAATAATGCACAAACTCAATCACAAAGGCCAGTCTCCTTACCAAATACTAATGACAATGTTTTAATTAATGATGCTGCTTCTACATCTGTTGGTGTTTCAGCTCCGTCTACTTTACCTATAACTGATAATAACTTTGCTCTACCTAGTGAAACGGATTTTCCTAGATTGACTGCTTATTCTGCAACACCACCTCCTAACCAACTAGCTTTTGCTAATATGCACAATGATGTTCGTTTAGGTGCAAAACCTAAACAGACTCAAGAAACAAGCCGTTTTTTACCCTATCCCATAAAAACACAGTACCAAGGGAGAGGGCGCTCCCAGAGCAGAGGGCCCAGGAAAAGGAAAAATTCAGAAGAAAGATATGGAACGAATCGAAGGCAAAGGATGTGACTGACATATTTGTTAATTTATCTAATTATGATTTGTGTATATCAGATATTAGCTTGATTAATAAGGGCTTAAATTTTATACCAGCACAATGTAGCAACTTGGCTGATGTTTTATGTGAGTTACGAGTTTTTTGCAGAAATGTAGCCCTTAAAATGTTTTTTAAAAACACTTCCACAACACACAATACTGAAATTTCACAAACAGAATGTGTGTCATTAAGACAAAAGAGTAATTTTTCACCTCCTCTACCCTTCAGTATTGACTGTTTTCTTAAGGCCTGTGAGAGAGATTTTTATAAACTTTTTTCTACCAAGAAAAACAAAGTAGTTTATGTTAATTTATCTTCTGGAGAAATGGCATCTTTGAAAAAGTTCAAACAATTTCCTGACATCACATTTAGACCTGCAGACAAAGGTGGTGGGATTATAGTCATGAACACTGTAGACTATGTTACACTGATGTTAAATATGTTATCAGATCAAGATACTTACTCCATTATTTCTCAGGAAAAAGTCCACTCTATTATAACTAATGTACATGCCACTCTGTATGACCTCTTAATGTGCCGACAAATTACACCAGAAGAATATAGGTACCTATACATTGAATTTCCTACTACTCCCACAATAAAAGGTTTGCCCAAGATTCACAAACAGGTGCATCCCATACCGCTTAGGCCTATAGTATCAGGCTCCAACTGGGTAACTGCTACTATTTCGACAGCTCTTGAAAAATATCTTAGGCCTGTAGTGGATTTGGTTCCAACTCTGTTAAAAGACACTTATGATTTACTAAGCAGCCTTGAGGATGTAATATTGAGTACTGGGAAAGATGAGTATATGCTGATAACTTTAGATGTAAAGAATCTTTTTACGTCCATCCCCAATGATTTGGGTTTGGAAGCAATTAGAGAACTGCTTGTAAGAGATACTAGTTTTTCTTCTGATAAAATTATATTAATTTGTCAGCTTTTGGATTTAGTGCTTAATAACAACATCTTCATGTTCAACAGCATGACTTATTTGCAGACATGGGGTGTAGCCATGGGCACCCCATGCGCAAATACGTATGCGAATTTAGTGGTCCTAAATTGGGAAAAAGAGCATTTGTTTACCAATCCTGACTTTAACAAAATCAAGTTCTACAAACGTTTTGTAGACGATGTCCTCCTGATTTGGCAAGGTACCTTAGAGGAATTTACATGTTTCCTACACCATCTAGAAACCACCACCAGTTATCTGAAATTCACACTGGAAGCATCCACGAAACAAATTGAATTCCTGGATGTCACTTTGATGCTCACTGAGCAAGGAAAAATTATGTCCTCTATATATAGGAAACCCACTTGGACTAACACACTACTCCACTACAGCAGCATGCACCCTAGGCACATGTTCCCAGGAATAGTTAAAAGTCAGTTTACTAGGCTGACTAGACTTTGCCAGGAAAACACTGTTTTAGAAAAAGAATCTGACCTATTAGAGCAATTATTTTTAGACAGAGGATACAATTTTAAGCTTGTCAACTCCATTAAAAACAATACTATACATACTACAGAATTTACACCACTTACTGTTAAGAAATACACTTCTTTTAAATACAAAAATAGCAATGGTAATATAAAAATACCATACATTTTAAAATACACCAGTGATGTAAAATGTTTGGAGACTGTTATACGGAATAACTGGAATATCTTACAGACAGACTCATCAGTATCCAGTCTAGTGGGAAATTTTCCCTCCTTTTTATATAAGAATTGTCCCAATTTGAAACAAATTTTATGCAAAGATATTGTACCAAACATCTTGAAATCCACACAAGCAATGGGAACAGCTTCTTGTGGTTCCTGTACCAGATGTAAAATGATTTGTTTAGACTCTACCTTTACTCATTCCACTCTAGGTTTTACTTACTATATTAATGTTACTGCTACTTGTCAAACTAAAAACCTGGTTTATTTAGCAACCTGCACAAAATGTACAGCATTTTACATTGGGTTAACAAAAAGGAGGTTAACTGATCGTATATACGATCATTTATATGAAATAAAGAAAAAAATAGACACTAATGCACTAGCACAACATATAATAGAACATAATGAACATCATTTTCTGTTTAGGGTACTTGAAAAGATAGAAATAAATCCCAGAGGCGGAGATAATTTAAATAATTTAGCCCTAGCAGAATTAAAATGGATTCTGAAATTTAATGCTCATAGTTATCCAGGTTTGAATACTTCAGTCTCCATTAAACCTGTTTTAAATAGTAGGAAACGTTAACACCATTGTTTAATTATTACTTATGTATACTCAGTTATATGTTTCTTCTTATCAATTTTAATTCTAAAGTTATGATATCAGCCAAATAATTTAATATATATTTTCATAATATTTTATTTGGATTCCCTAGGTAAATAATATATTTAATTAACTTCATATTAAATTATCTATCTGTTTTAATATATAGTTCTATACTGGAGCTATGTTATACTAATTTAAATTATATTATTTCCCTTAAATAGATTTTGTTTATTAGCTTTAAAGCAATGAAAACATTATGATATAAAATTCATTCATTTATTTATTTATTCATTTATTTATTCATCTATTCACTTACTTATTCACCCATTTATTCACTTATGTATTTTAAATTGTATTGTCTTATTTCTTAGTATTACATTTTTAGCATTGCTATACGTTCTTCAACCCTACAGTTATTTGTACACCACTAGGTACGTTCATACTTCAAGCTGTTAGCACATTTCAATAGATTCTGCTTTTGACTCTATTTAAACTGAGATATGTTTTAAAAAAGCTATATATTACTTGATCTGAGTTCGGAGTTGCACTCTTTGATGTCTTAATAATTACCTTTATAACAAGACTTACTCAAGTATATATAAAAAGCCTTATAACAAAAAATTTCCTGACTTGATTTGCGTTTTAAAAAGACATCGATAGAACTCATATTCATTATGTAAACACAAAAGTTTTTTAATTATCAATATATATATTTATACATATTTTTTAAAAAATGGTTCATGATAATTTAATGAACATCTTCATACAGTTTTAAATATGAATAATTTATATCAAATGAATATATGCTTTGGTTACGATGGTAACCATTTAAAAGCTTACATAGTGTTACATTCATCAGCATTTTAACGTCTAAAGTTTTCATTATATGTATTCTTTATTGTTTTATTGTTCTTTCTATTGTGCTTTCTTCTTTTTATTCTAAGCATGAATCATTTGTTGAACTATGTTAAGTTCCTTTAACGTTTACTTGTTTGCTTAGTCATATTGCTAACCGCAAATGAGCCCTATCATGGCTATATTTGTTAGCTGTCAATTTTTAGTTACACAGTATTTTATTATTTCCAATTATTAACAAGTTTCATGACAGTTTGCTTTAACCATTATATATACAATCTAGTATATATATTTTTTAAACAATTTGCGCTAAATAAATGTAAGCTCGAGTCACGTTGGTAACTGTATAAATGTTTATTTAATACCACCTTTATTAACATTTTGATACGCACAGCTTTCTCTGTCTTTCGCTTAAATATGGACCAATTGTTGAACTATACTAAGTTCTATAAAGACCTAAATGCTCACATATTTATTTAGATGCGCTGAGAATTGCATATAAGTTTCTTTAGAAGTAGTGCAGCGTTTGTATTGTCTTTATTTATTTAAACGTAGAGTTGCAACAGCACTACATTAAGATTGTTTTTTAGCTTAATTTATTATATATACATATATAGATTTGTATTCTAATTTGAAAACTGTAACATGAGTTATGTGCAAAAAATTTTTTGGTTTAGTACCTGCATTTAACATCATAACACCGCTTTTAACAGTTTGTTACTTGATTTTTGAAGCTATGCATTGCCACTTTAAATGGTTAATGAGACATCCATTTACATAGGGTTTGGTTTCAACCTAAGCAATTTATGTTGTATATAAGCACTGTATTATAGAACTTTCATTTGTCTGATGAAGCGTGGCTGTGACCACGCGAAAGCGCTCACCTTTTAGCTATATCTACTACAATAAAGAAGAGTTTTTACTTTTGATACGGCTGCCGAGAACTTTTTTGAATTGTGGACTTGAAAAGCTTGTTTAACTGCAACTATTCAGCATTTTAACTACATTGCGTTGAGATCAGGTTTCTGCTTTTTGCATCTACTACATTGCCCCATTCAGACTGTATCTGACCATACACCTACAGCAGCTGGGAAGCCCACATAGGTTGATCGTTGTACAGATGCCGGATGACACCATTTTGTGTAATGCTGCCCCACATGTAGGACCCCTGCCACATCACGTCACATATCTGCTGTTTGGTGTTGACCTGTGCCTGACATACAAGGCCATGTCAACCCATATGTCATGTGTATGCTTCACCTACTGTATCCGCATCCCTCAGAATCACTAGGGCAGGTGACATTTACCCTGTCACGGTCATTCATGGGATGTGTTTGGGTGACACATATATCACCCAGACAATCATTATGCTGTGGATCTACATCACAGTACATGTGAGACAGACATCCTTCCTAGCCTTGTTCGCAGCTATGTTGTCCATTGGATGGAGAATTGCAGGTATAGGCCAGGGATTACATCATTATCACTGCTTGACGGAGATACAGCAATATCATGGGTATTTCATCTGAAGCACAGAAGGTTGGCAAAGTCATCCTAACTATGGTGTAGTATTATGGCTGGGCCTGGGACGATGGCCTACCCTGTACCTATGGACGTGTGAACCTATATTCATAGTTTGTCACATGTACAATTGTCTATCCACTATAGTCTTTCGCCACTGTATATTTCTGTGGCACATGATTGTCCTCTGTATTACATGCAGGTATGCTGTGTATGTTGCACATACGTCACAGTTGATGACAGTGTATCTGTGTCCCTAACACTGTGATACTGAGGACTACCACACAACCTTCACAGCATTACATGCATATGTCCATTCTATTCTTCTTTGGCCTATGGGGGGGTGTTAAGGCAAACATTACTCATGTCCCTGTTTGTGCATGCTTCATGTTGGTGTTTGACCAGGCTCCGTTGCAGTCATGTGTTGGACGGTAGTGTGTCTGTGTGTTTGCCATGTGTTTTTATTGCCAGTACATCTGTGGGAGGTGTAGTTGGCACATGTTCCTCTTTGCAGGGACACCCATCCTGGTGTTTGTGTCATGCATCTGCACTTGGCATGTGCCATATGTCCTGTACTATTCCCACAGTCGTGTATGCCTTCATGCACTACTACTGCGTGTTACTGGCTGTGTGTATGTGGTACACATGGACATTGTGATGTTTGTCTTGACCTATTCCAATGCTAGAACGTAAACATCTGTCAATTAAGTATTTTAAATCAAACTGTAACACTCATTCGTATTTTCAACATGACACTTATTGACACAGGAAGCTGGGATTAATAACATTTTATTACTGTGCAGCAGGAGGCAAAGGAGTATGCAGTCAAAGTTTAGACATCTGTTCAACTCTATACATGTTACATCTGTATGAGCATTCTGTATACTATCATCTTTTACACACATTAATGATGTTGTCAGTCACAAGGCATTTACATTGCTAGAGTACAGAACATTGTATTCCTACAACAGTGCTCAGGTAATACTTATTACATGTTTTCCCACGGGGATAGCCCAACCTTGCGAGCCACATATTCAGTTAGACTGTACTTTGGTAAGTTCTGCTCTGACACGGTTCCAACACTGTTCATATTCAGTCCTCACTCCGTGTCCTACTAGGTTCCTGTGTCTCTCTGCTGAGCAGCTGTACTCTGTGTTACAGCTCAAAAGCCTATCCTCCTCAGTAGAAGGATGACAGATATACCTGTACATACATGTATTATTCTGTAACCGAGCAGATGACTAATGCTGACTGAAATACACCTGCTGCACTGGTTACTGCTAGGGTTAGGGTTCAATCACACTGCAGCTACACTACAAGCAATTACATGCATGAGAAGCTGTACTGCTATATTGTCAGGTAGAATAATATGCATTATACACTATTAGCTTCTAAAGTTGCACGTCATATTATGTTTAAATATGTATTTTGCTAACATTCTCCCTCCTTTGATTGCTTCTACTCTATCCAGAGACATATACAACATTATTTCATTCCCTGGCGTCTTCCTCTGTGGAACGTTTAACTAGGCAAGTAATTTGATGTACATTGCAAGTAGGATTGCATTTTCTATTGACAAATACCACTACAGGTCTTGATACATAGTGTCGGGTACAGGTATGTTGCCAGAGTCCCTGACTAATACTTACATGCACAGTATCCGCACTAGACACATGCTCCCAATATGAGCAGAACAACACAAATGGCAATCATGATATTCAGTATGACTGACCCCATCCACCCAATGGTTTGTGGAAATGGTTCGGCAGTGGGTTTGGGCCTGGTTCCGCCATGGATGACACCTGCTATATTACCTGTAGGTGGGCGTTGCTTTTGGTCTCTTCATGTGGTAGTTGGACACAGCGATCTTCTTCAGTAAGCGCCAGACGTACCAATTCTCAGCGCCACGGTGCAGTCGTGCACTATTACATTTTGTGACACAACAGTTCTCATTGCATCCAGTTCATCAGTCACATGTTCAGGAGCGGGTACTCACATTCATCCTTCCTCCAACAGTTTTTGATAACTTCCTCTGTTCCCTGATTGATTTCACTACTCCAGAAGCTGGGGGTGTTCCAGCCCAGGTTGTGACACTGTCACTGAAGTCCATATGAATCGGTATTCCTTTATCTCTTGCAGAGGACTGACATGTCAGAACAGCTTCCATTTCACCCACTGGATTAGTAGGTTTCTCGACTGTGTTCCCAGTTCTTCGAGCTATATGTGTTATAGTTCGTTTCGCACCCACAGGCAATTGTACAGTATGTCATGTGACTGGAGCCAGATAACCCAAATAACAACTGCCGGACCAATTCCCAGGTAACCATTGCTATGCTTATTTCCCACAAACAACATAACTATATTCTACTTTATTACTGATGCGGGTTACCTCTGCATGTAACAAATTTCTGTCTCTAACAGAGGAATGTTTATACAATTCAGGATGTTTCTGCACATCCTTCAACATTGTTCTCATGATGTTTCAATACGAATTAGGAATGGTGCTACAAGTTGTACTGTGATCTTTGGCTGTTATATGACATTCGTAAGACACAGTTATGTTACAAATACTCCCACCAACTGAAACTGTACCATGTTTATGATAACATACAATTCCTTTTTGTGTAACAGGTAAGTACATTGCCACATTGTCCTGTGATCTCACAGAACCTGTATCAAAGTGTAGATATTCACAAGTCTCAATCTATCCCCAAGGGGACAACATGCATCGGAAGTCCTCCATATGATGTAGGTATGGCAGTACAAACACAGCAATTTAAAGTGTTCCTAGTCTCTATATGCACACGCATCATGCCTAGGTATCTGTTGAAGTGTGGAAGACACTCTGTGACCAGTTGATCACGTATCAGTATTTGTATCCGTGTAGTTATATGCAGGTAAGGTCCCAGAAATTGTGACGTAAACACAAACATGGTTAATAGGTGTATAATCATTAGGACAGCAAACATAAATGTCTTTGGGGTTGCTTTGTATTGTTATATAGTCTTCGCCGTGTGATTCGGGCTCTTTGGTATATCAGCTACAAGATGTCAATCAGACTTGATATCCTTTACCAGTTTGAGAAATGTGAGGTGGACCCAGGACGACCTCTCTGCAAACTTTACTGCGGTAGGCGTTGCCAACAGTACCCGGTACAGACATTCGCACTGTCCACTTGGCAATACTGTTCTTTGGATAACAGTGACATACACACAGGATACTGGTGTCAGCTATGCTTCCGTCTTCGCTTTGCTCTTATCTGTAACAGACTTTAACTGAAGAACAGTGTTACTAGTTAACAATCCTCTCATGTCACCTACTACTGAGTCATCGACCTCCGGCTCTGCAGGCATGACAGCTTTCCACTCTGGCACATGATATGCCATTCCACATACTACTTCGAAGTGGGTGCAGCACTTTACATTTGGAACTGTTGTCATGCTCAGCAATGCTAGAGGTAGACAGCTGATGTAACTTGTCTGGATGTCACCCACCAAACTCCTCTACTTATTTCTCGGGATCCCATTCTACGGCGGCAGCAGTCGTGCTGAGTGTGGGTTGTACATGCAATTGACATTCATGGTAATACGAAGTAATCCCCCAGGTAGCGTGATTGTCTGGTTAACTACATGTGTTCTACTGTCACTGTAGCTTCTTTACAGCATGCCAGATCTAGGGATACTTAATTTTACTGGCACCTTTGCCACTGCTGCTGCATCCGGATTACTGGTTGGGAATGCTTCTACCCATTTTGATTATATATATGTGTAATCACTGAACAGTATTTGTTCCCTTCACATTTATGCAAATGTATGAATTCCATACAAATAGTACAGAACGGTTAGGGTGGTGTAGGTAAACTCACTCCCTTCGGTTTAAATACTCCCTGTGCATGATATCTACGGCAAACGTGACACGCTGCTCATGAGGTTTGTATGTGGTTCGTCATTCCGTATGTTAGGGGTATTCTGTTAACCAAATGTACCATCCCCCCTGTTGAGACATGTCTCTACCCGTGGCTCCACAAAGCCGCATATCTGAATATCTTAGACGTTAATATTGGCTTTATCACTGTGGATATGTGCAGTCCGTGTTCAAGGATTGCTCCTCGTCATAACCACGTCGGCTTTTCTGCTTTCGTAGTTGCTGTTTGCATTGTTTGTACAGTTTCTACATCTAAACAGTCTGAGGTTTGTCATTCCTCATTCACACAGACACTTTCCAACTGTGACGCTGCTTGTTTTGCAGGTGCATGAGCTCATGCCTCACCTTTCCTACTGTTATCCTGTTGCTTTCTATGCCCTGCACATTTACAATTACCTACTTCAGTGGGTAACTGCATGTAGTCCAATGCATTCAGGTTCGTATGCGCATGATTAATCGGTTTACCGGTGGATGTTATCATTCCCCTATTCTTCCACTGCTGCTCATAAACATGCACTGCACAGACAACAGACTGACTATTGGGACATATGTCCACACATCATTTTTCCGCTACAGTACAGGCACGTGTTAAAGCTATCTATTCTGCTGCTTGAGCAGACACGTTATGCTGCAGGGTTTGGCCGTCTACAGTGTCATTATCAATAACTACTGCATAAACTACTTCATTCATTCCTGTAGGGCTCTGTCTACATGATCCGTACACATTAACTGTCACCTCTGCATCATCTAAGGGTATATCAGTGTTATCATGTCTGTGTGTAGTTATTTAATCCATTTCGTATAGGCAACTGTGTGGTGTGCCATACACAGGTGTCAGACGTGACGTTGATAGGTTTCATGTTGTACAACGTTCAATCACCATGTGAGGTTGACTCAGTGGTATGGTCAGACATGACAAATGTGTAGCACGAGTCAGGAATTCTATCTTCTCTTGCAGCAGATTGATCGCAACTGCATGACACATTCTCACAGTGAGAGGGTGGTCTAGTAACATTACGGCCGGGCCTGTACTGCCATGGGTGCTACAACAACTGCCTGTACACAATGTGGCACTGACCATGCCACAGTGTCCAACTGCAATGAGTAGTCAGCTATTTAGCGTTGCTTACTTCCCTGCTGTTGCATCAAGACTGACGTCATATATCTCCGCTTACAATCTACGGTCTGACAACATGTGTTATGATTATTCACGAGACCTACTACAGCTGTTGAGGCTATCAATCGTTCTAGTCTGCATAACGCTGTTTCTGCTACTGTAATCCGTGTACTATGTGTTGTGCTGCCATAGGTGTATTAAAGGTTAAGGCAAACAATACAGCGGATTGCACAGCATTGTTTGGTATCCAGATTTAACATGTGTTAGTCGGCCCAGACACGACATCATTCCCTTCTTGTTAGTTGGCTTGGGTGGTTATTATATTGCTACCTTCCTATCGTCATGTGATGTTCTACCCTACTTGGATACCAGATATGCCAGGTAATTGACCTGTATTCTCTGTAGTTGCAATTTATGCTTGCTTACTTTATGTCCCTGTTCTGCTGATTATCTCAATAATGCTATTGTATCTTCCTAAAATTGCTGCTGGGTAGGGGCCGCAAGCAGAATATCATCCAATTAAAGTGGAGCTTGACTGGCCCCGGCTGCAGTTCACACCGAATGTAGCTAGCCATCCCTGTGAGAATATCGTTGTACTTTCACAGTAGCCCCGCGATAGCCGGGTATGGCTGTATCTGTCACCCTGACTGTACAAGCAAAGCAATACGGACTATGTGGATGTATAGGTATTGCAAAGTAAGCATAGCTTATATGTACCACGGTAAGATACTTCTGTGGCATGTTCATTGCATTGAATATAGTGTGTGGGTCTGGCACCAACGCTACCCTAAGTATTCTTACATGATTTACAGCTTATACATACTGTACCATCCGCCATTCCCCTTTAGTTTCCGGTCAGGAGATACAGGGTATTGCATGGTGATTAGCGATTACTTTGTGGATGGGGAATTCAGTCTATGACTTTGCAGATATCTTCTGGTGTCCACGGTCTATACGCTACGGGGGTTGGGTCCTGGCCTTCCTGTCCTGCCTGATGGTTCGGTACTTCAATTAATTGACAGATATCCTCACTCTGTTGTAGTACTGTGTTCTTACTCGGGTGTCCCTAGGTATGTTACGTGTTTGGGATGTGGTTTCAATAGCTTCTATTACATTTGTTCGTTATGCTACCTCTGTTGCCACAGGATAACGTGTGGGGACTAGCCTGCCCTCCCGCTTAATATCCTGCATGTGGTATCTGCGGTGGTACGGTGTTGTGGGGGGGGGGGCGATCGGTACTACTGTATTATGATCTTCTCTGTGTACGTATGATGCTTAGCCATTTGTAGTGTTCTATTCCCTTCGGTACACTACCTCAGTCCACCGATGTGCATGACGGATACCCAATTGTCGCTGTTTTGTCGCCTGCACATCTTAGGGCTGCCACCTTTTCCAATGCACAATGTGGGACATTAGTGTTCGGAACGTGTAATTTGCCTGGAAAATGCATGCCCACGGCCAGTACATAGGACAGGTATTCACGTTTTGCCAGGTGAGCGACCAATTGTTGTAGCATTTCAGTTGCTTATTCTGTTTATTATTATATGTTGCTGTTCCACATACAAATTTACTCTTTTATGCTACCATTTTGATATATATCTGGGAAATGTTTGTCCTGAGATATCAGGACATTTGACATGTGTTCGGTTTATTTACAGGACACGGCTGGCCAGAGAGGGCATATCCCTCTCAGGGTGGAACAGGTGTTTACCTTGGAACATATGCATCAAATTTTCAGCGATTACAATGTTTCAGTAACGGTATGTTGCCTAATATACCATCAATGTCATATTTATTACCCCATTTTGCTGCGTAACTCACATTATGTGCTCTCTGCGATTGCATATTCTTCACATCACCCGTCAAATGCGGATCACATGATCTGTTGCTTCAATAATCTCCCATATCCTCTACACGACTGCTACTGCACCCTTCTGTCATAACACGTGTGTCTCCTTCCCTGTATCCACTGTAGTGTCTACATTCACTATTTACTCTGCTGTGTGTTCCCCTGACCTATGTTCAGATTTAACAGTATGTGGGCAGGTCTTGACCCGATATCAGTACTGTTAACAGAAACACAATGTAGTCTGGTCCCTGATCTACAATAGACAAAAAGGCAGACACTCCTTACCTGGGCCGCCTGTTTAAGGCTGCACGTTTTCTTCTTGGGATCCAGTTTTCCGCTTTTCAGCCACAGATCAGACAGTAAACAGCCTCTTTACACACAACAATTCAGTCGGAGGTCTTTTCATTCAAGAAGAACCATTTATGCATATTCTCCAGCGTACATGTCTAACCAGCCATGCACTCTGACCTGTAGCTTACCAAGGGAATTCGGATTACAAGGATCACGATGTGAAATAAGTTGTTACAACCAGACTGTAGTTATCAGTAGGCTTTTCTAAGTGACAGCCGATAACACAGGAGGCTCGGGTTCGGACAGTTTTAGTAGTGTACACAGGCAGGCTAAATAATGTACAGTCCAAGTATGAGAGTTTTGTCTGACTCTATACAGTAAGCAGTTTCTTTATATAGTGTTTACAATCAGCTTTTGCCCACCTTACTGACGTGGTCGGTCACAGGGCATTTCCATCACTATGGTCCGCAATAGTCTATACATACGTGGGTGCTGGGCTCGTGCTTTTAAATTGTTTTCTCATGGGAATAACACAGCCTTGCAAGGCACCTTGTACATTACAGTATCCTTTTGTGATTGTAGCTGTTTCAAGGACCCTAGACTGTTACGATACAGTGGACAGTTAATTTCTTAATACGTTGCTTTGTCTGTCTGGTAGGAGTTGTACTGCTATCTTCCATTGAGCTCACAAGGCCATCCTCCTCTGGGGAAGGAGTGCTGTTATGCATGTACATACATTTATTGTTCTGTAACCCAGCAAATAATTAATGATGACAGACATGAGCCTGCTGTCCTGCTTACTGCCAGGTTCAGAATTCCATCACAGTACAGCTTAGCTTCACCAATTACATGCAGGCTTAGTTCTGCTGCCATATTGTACGGTACAATTCAATACATTATATAGTATTTCGAGTGTAAACTGGAACTTCATATGTGTTTCTATATATTTTACGAACAACATCCATCCAGCCATATGCATGTTGTTCCATCCTTTACCTTGACCGTGTGTATTTGTCCGTCCAGCCACGCTAATCTCCACATGTGATGTCCCAGTTTCCCTTCTTTGCCTGTAGCACCCTGTTAGGATGTCCTGTGTCTTAGGTACCTGTTCCGCTATATGTGATCGACTTCACTGCAAAGATAATCGTCGATGCGGTGGTCCAACGACCGACTTGTCCACATGTGTACACTTATGTGCACCGTGTCGTATGCAAACCTAGATGGTTTGGACGGGTACATACTACATGCCGGATGTACACATTCTGCTGACACATTCACATGCAGCCATTTACATATCTGTACCTGCGGTGGGTTGCTGACATGTGGGTAATGATTTGCCCGCGTGGCATTGCCTAACACAAACATCTTACCACAGTTCAGGTATGCACATTGTGTGTGGTTGTATAGCTGCACACGGATGCTAGCAGGTTTGGGTGCAGGGGTATACATGGGTGTGACTGACATGTACAATGAGGCTATTGTGTAGTACATCCGAATGCATGGGTTCTGCTTCTGGATATTACACTTCATCATACACCATCCAGTGTATGCAACAGAGATGTTGCTGGGTCTGGGATATGTTGCTATGCACATGTTTGCCTGTGTTTGGGGTATCTTGCTTCCTTACTGTTGTTATGTCGGCACAGCTACCCGGCTATGTACTGTCACTACTGCTTGTGACCATTATGGTTGGCACCTTTTCCAATGCCCATAGTGGGGCATGTTATGTGGACACTTCGAAATTTGCAGGACTACACATACCCAGGGCTAGTGCAGTAGACAGAACTTCACTTGTTTGCCATACTATGAGCCTATTCTGTAAGCGTTTGGGTTCCTTATTTATTTTCTTATGCCATGTCTGTGTTCCATACCGTAATGTATATGTTTTATGCTACTATTTACATGTATATTGCGTGAATTTGCGTGGCAGGGGATCGCAGGTCATTTTCCATTTTTACGATTGTTGCAGGGACACGACTGTCCAATCAGGGACTGTCCATGGCACTTTGGGACAGCAGGTAACCCTGGTGACCATGCCCATGTCGCTGCTGGGGTTTCCACCTTTTCCATTTTCCGATCTGGGATATTTCCGGGACTCACATCTGCCTTTACAGGCCGACACATACAAACGGTCACTATATAGCATAGAAATTCACTTGTTTGCCTAAATAATTTGCTTATTATTGTGGCAATTTCCTTGCTTATTCTGTTTATTGTGTCATTTCGGTATTTCTGTTACAGAAATAACCAATTCATGCTACCATTACATTACATACGGGATATCATTGTGTCCTACAATCGTAGCACATCAGCCATTTCTAATATGTTTTTTCGGGACACAACTGTCCATGGAGAGACTGCCCCAACCAAAGTGGGACAGGTGGTGACCTTAGTCGCTGCTCCTATGTCGGTGCGGCGCGCTGACATGCGGCTGTACACCTTCTCTGAGTGTGAACACTGACAGTGCATTGCGGGACGGCGGTCTTATGCGTATCCTTTGCTCCTTGGACGGGTACACTTATGCCTTCGTGGCTTCTATTTGCTTCTCCGTTAATTTGGAACGGGGACTATGTTGCGTACTGTACGTGCGTTTCATTCTGCACGGGACCTGGCTGCTGCCATTACTATTGTGGGCGGACCGTGGCTGTCAGCACATTAGGTTGCTCACCTCATGCCGGCTTAGACACGCCTCCAGACGCATCCTACCTGGGCTCGCTCACGTACACTACGCACGTGTCTGTGATTCCGGTGCACTCTCATTAATATGTATATGGCGCTACTGCGCCGGATATTCCATGCACCGCCGGCGCAGGCCTTACGCCGGCCTTGCGCCGAGCTTCATGAATCCCGGGGCAGATCTAGATCTTTGATAATCAGAAGTGACTTAATATTTTCAAGGATTCGTTGATTATCTTCAGCTCTGATGACAGTCCTCTGCAGAATCTCCAGATTCAAAAGTAGCTTGCTGTCTTCCTTGAGACATTTATCATGTTCACCTTATATATTATGAAGAAAGAGAAACATGTCTGCGCTATGCCAACACATGATTAAGTATAAACAGTCTGCAAACAATGTATGTTAAGTGAGGTGTCCTGCTCCCTACATTCAAGTGGGTCATTTCATTTTTTGCTGTTGCCTCAATTCACATACAACAAAGACTACAAACCTTACAGACCAAAATATGTCAATTTTTAACATAAGCAGATAGGAGCTGATACTACTCACTCACAATAAATGGAGTGTGGTGGTCAGCCATTACATCATGGGGATTAACTCTCCACATCAATGCTTTATAAATTGCTGGAATTATTGCAGGTATCAGTGAAACACTACTCAAGGGTACCAAAATCTGCAAATATTTTGTCTGTCTCTCTTATAAATTCACACCTCTACTCTTTGAAGTAAACAATTTTAATGATAACCCCCAAAACCACAAGCCCTAGTCCCTAGATATATGTTTTGACCAACAAGTAAAACTTTTTCTTACAAATTTCAGCTATCTGAAAGACATTTTTCACAGGGAACAATGACCAAAAAATGTCTGATTTGAGGTAACATTTTTAGTGACAACCACTAAATATTCCAAATTTGTCCTTCAGAAAATATTTCTGACAGAAAAGAACATTTCTTCACAAAACAATTTACGAAATGGAAGGTATTCCCCAGCGGGGTACTTATCTGCCAAGCCTTGGTGAAGGACTAGCCAATCATTGATTACTTGAAGTATGCAGAGAAGAGTACAGCTCAGCAAGAAAGTTCTGAAGTCTTGGCACCCTGCTCATTGATTTTATACTGCACTCCCCCCCCCCCCACACACACACACACACACACTGCAGTTATGGTCTGGGCTCACAGAAGTGGACTGCCTTCTCTCTCAACTGTCCCTGAATATCCTGCCTCATATTTTTGCTCTGTTCATTGACATTTACATAAGTCAGTATGTAAATAATTTATATAAATTACAGCAATAAATACAATCTGTCCCTGACATGTTCATCTAATTCTAATTACTTGGTGTCTATAAGACAGCACTTTCTAAGCCAGTAAAACACTTTGCACATTTGTTTTTCTTTTGTAACAAGAAGTACAAGGTGAATTTCTTGGCATCCATGTTTCAAACACATAATAACATGGTTATGATTGGATACCTGGTCATAACTCTCTATATTATTTCTGCATTATAACAGTACTATACTAAACAACAGATAAGAGAGATCTGAGAGTAAGAGACTGATTAAACAGGGAAGTTAACTTTTGGTATTTAAGTGCAGGGGCTTATTACTAGTACCATACAATATCTAGTCATAAGGTCAGACATTTTCTATTGCAAACTTATTCTAGCCCTTATTCTAATACACATAATGCTAACTATAAAGTATTTCATATTCTCCTAACAGATATAGAAATTTCATCACAGTACTTGGACAGCTTTATTAGTATTTAGGAATTTCTTATCATCTGATCAATGTTTCACCAACATGTCACCAGGACAGATCATCTGACACTTTAATCCTATCATAAGATCAAACTTGGTGTCTCTTTAAGGTCTCTGTATCTTCAATACAGCTGGAATTAGTTCTTGTAGATGTAATATATGTAGTCTTAACTCCCCTAAGTAAATATGTATTTTCTTAGTTGATGAAGAGGTAGTAAATTAAGAACTCAGGCATTGTCCTACTAAGAGGAGGCTCTATTATATTGATGTGTATTCCCTGTATGTTTTGTCATGATCCAGCAAGTGAAAGGCTTTTAGGAATATGGGCATGTCCTGAAAATCCTTAACTAAATCATTCCTACTACATATTCTAGAAGGTCATCCTTGTCAAATTATGTTATCCTGACCTGGGCTCATGATCCACATTGTTTTCCCATTTTCCATTTCAGGTTAAACTCCAAATGTTGTGTTAGATTTTATACCATATGAATTGATGAGGACTTATCTGTCACTATGTGATAAGCAGCATCTAGGGATAACTTCAGTTTGGACATAAGGTCCTGAAACAAGGCATCCTCAAAGGCACAGTCCATAAAAATGGGATGTATGTATGGAGGGTTTAACATTTCAGAAATTAATGGACACTGTTGTCTGATACAGCTGAGGTTTTGCACCACTTCACTAGATATTGGGGAGGGGAGTAATTATAAAATATCTAAACATTCTGTGCTATCTGGGGTCAACAATATCTCCAGGGGAAGATTAATAAATAGATAAAACATAAAATCATAAAATAGTACAGATAAGCATCACACCTATCTTGGATGGAAGGAATGTGACAGGAATGAAAATAGTCATAAGAGTCAGTAACTCTGAAAAAGAAATATGAATATACAAAAAAGTATCCAGGACTGTCAGATTTTGTCTATGAAAGTGATAAACATTATGTGATCTCCCAGCAAAATGAGGACTTTTAACAAGTGTTATTGTGAAGAAATTCATACAGTAGAAAAAACTTTTCTTTATTAGGGTTTTTGAAAGAAAGGGAGACAATAGTATAAAACTGAGCAGACTGATATCTTAGGTCATTTACCAAGCTATGATTGCACCATTTCCATGTAAAAATAATGGTAGAACTGAGCAGGAAGACCAAAAATATGCTGACTGGGGACTTGGAGAATTGGAGACCCTCCAAATTTTCAGAAGGTATACATTTTGAGTGTAAATACATGTGCATGTTCTGCAACTGGTTAGCACCTCATGCACAATTTGTTTCCATGCTTTGGTCCCATTAAGGGCCGGGCCTAAATCATGACATCAAACAATAATAAAAAGAGCGAACTCTCTTTTATCGAATACTAAAACCCGAAAGCAGTAAATGTTGAACACACGGAACAGTGATTTTTTTTCCCTAGGAAAAAAAAAATCACTGCTCCGCAAAAAAAAAAAAAAAAACACCCCCCTATTTAAATATACCAACTCCAAGATCGCACCACAGTGGAGAAAATGGCAACTCCCAAAAATGGCCTAGCAATTTTTTCCCTGGAAAAAAATCGCTATTCCGTGCATTCAGCATTCAGTGCTTTCGACTTTTAGTGTTCGATAAAAGAGCACTTGCTCTTTTTATCATTCAGCACTGTAATATAGACCCTTAAGGGCCAGAATTATCTTTGACTTGCCCATGTCCCTTAGATTAAATGTATAATATGACAATGAACAAATGGATAAAGTATATGTATAGTGTCAACAGATCTATTATAGTGCTGGCTCTGGTTATTTGCAGGGGCAGCCCATGCTATTGGACTGCAAGACTGCAACCCCCCCCCCCAGCTGTAAAAGAAAGAAGAAAGAAACTAAAATGAAGGACAAAAATCACAGACCTTTGCACATGCACACTCACAGCATTTCCGACATCCAGACTGCTGCTGAACCAGTCAGGCGCATATGTAGAGCTCTAGACTGATTCAGCAGCAGTCCAGGTTAGAAACACAGCAGTCAAGAGCATCCCAGAAGTCTATGCAGTTAGTTACAACTGCATAGACTGGAAAGGGATTGGATTGCAACATCCACAGGCTGGCCTGGTCTCACAGGAAAGAAGGACAGATGTCGCCAAAGGATCAGACATTTCACAGGAGGTGTGTGTGTGTGTGTAATGTCCCAGTTACTGTATACTGGTGGCTAGAGAACACTTCAGGCTTGAACCTAGTACCTTGGCTATAGGTGGTAACAGCCTGAATTCCCTACCTACCACCATTTTCAAAGAATTTGCAGATTTTTGCCTCATATTTGTTGTGTTCTGTTCCTCATAAAATCTGTGGTTTCTGTATTTTTGTTACCTTGCATAGTCAATAGTGCAGTGGTGCACTGGTAGCATTATTGCCTAACTGCTACAGGTTTTCTGGTTTGATTCTTGGTTGTGGTGCCTTCTGTGTGGAGTCTGCATGTTCTCCATCTTACAAAAACAAATGTCTGGAGTGTTTCTCCCTGGGCATCTGCTGAAAATTGGATTTTGTCCCAAGTCAGACTTTCCTGGTTAACAAATGTTAAATAAATACAAATAACAGGCATTTGAATTTCAGACTTCATATTCCCCAGAAATTACATGTTTATAACATGGGCATTTGAAATTTGTCCCTATTTTTGGGACTGTATTCCCTCATTATTGGCTTTGTCTAGGTTTTATGTACTAAGGCTGAGAGCTATGGTGAGAACTGAATTCACTGAATATGTTTCAGGGCTGTATTATCCAATTATTTGCTTTGTTCAGGTGTTTTCTGCTAAGTGGTTGATAGCTATGGTGAGAACTGAATTAACTAAATGGTAGCCACTTAAGTTTCAGTCTTCCTCTCGATCACAAAGCAGATGATTTGGCATAGTGGTATGTTGTGCTGGCTGTTTTGCACAGGGTCCGGGGTTCAATACTTGGCAGTGAAATGCATGGTGTTTTAGACACAGAGTCCCAAATTTGTAGGGACTCTTGGTATGTATTGGAACAACTGAACATCATTGCTTTTAACCAGGATTACAAGTTCCTAACCGCTGATGTTAGGGACTTGTATACAGTTATTCCCCAAGCACAAGGAATGGAATGGGTTAGGGACTTTCTACTTTATAAGGGTATCCCTGGTATCGAGGTTGATTTGGTAATAACTCTGTTGGATGTAGTACTTAGTAACAACTATTTTATGTTCAACAAAGACCTTTATTTACAAAAATCCGGTGTTGCCATGGGTTCACCCTGTGGGGGTAGTTTCGCCAATTGCGTCATGGCGTTTTGGGAACATACATTTTTGTTTATTCATGACTTATTTAAGCAGATTGTTGTTTGGTATACTCGGTACCAAGATGATATCTTTATGATTGTCAAAGGTAATGAAGTTGAGGCTCGTAATTTGATAGAGGTTATGTGTTCCTTTGTTACTTTTTTGGATTTTACTTATAATTATGAGGAACACGCCATTAATTTTTTGGATATTCTTATTGAAAAAGATTATTCCAATGCAAGGTATAAAACTAAAATTTATAGGAAACCCCTATATAGCAATGCCTTTTTGGATTTTTCTAGTCACCACCCCTTCTTTCAAAAGAAAGGGGTGGTGAAAGGTCAACTGGTACGTGCATCACGAATGGGCTCAGAAGAGCAAACCTTTGATGAAGAATGCAGTTATTTGGCTACTATGTTTTCCAACAAGGGTTATCCATATAAACTCATTCATTCTCTTATTAATGAAATTAAACATAAGAGGGATATAGGTGTGCTGGGACCGATTCTTCATAATGGTTATGTTGCACCTTCTTTTCATCAGGAGGAGGGAACATTGACAACACGGTCAGTACAAAAATGAATTATGTTACAAGTTTTATTACAGAATTTAATGATTTAGCACCACAACTTAAGGTGATTTTGAACACTAATTGGGATATTATTTCCCAAGAAAATTTTTTTCTGATATACTAGGGTTATACCCTTTAGTTGTATACAAAAAAGCACCTTCCCTTAAAACATTATTTGAACTTCCAGTTAAGCCCTATAGGCCTAATAAAGGGATGTATAAGTGTGGGAATTGCAATTACTGTAAATTTGTGCAAACTGGTTCCTCTTTTTTCATTAGGGGTATTAAATATTATATTAATGATAAGTGTAACTGCGAAACCCAAGGCGTTGTTTATTTGGCTACATGTAAATCTTGCCCTGTATTCTATCTCGGTAAAACGGAACGCCAATTAAAACAGAGTATATATGAACACTTATACGTAATTTCTAAAGGTACTACCTCCAATGCCCTTGCAAGGCATGTCAGTGAATTCCATACACATAGTTTTGGATTTACTGTGGTACAAAAAGTTTTAAAAAATCCTAGGGGAGGTCCATGGCACCTTAAGTTAGAAAAACAAGAGCTATTGTGGCAGCTTAAAACAAATGCATATGTTTATCCAGGGATCAATGAAACATGTTCAATCAAATGTTTACTTAAATTAAAAGCTCTTGAGCGATGAATATTGTTTTGGGTAGGTCAAAGCTGATCACAATTTAGTAAATATTATACATAAATATTAATACATTTTATATTAAAAATTAGGGGACTCATTTAGTTAATACTAATGTAAGTATTTGTTTATTTAATGGTAGGTTCCCTATTTTGTATTTATTTGATGTATAAAAACAGTTATCTATTGAATGCACCTACATGGGTAAATACTTTTTACTTGGTTTAGGGCACCATTACGGTTTAGTGGGTATTCTCACTGGACCATTTATATGCTGTTGGCATTTTTGTTTAAAGTTAGAATATCTATTCGGGCATGAATGTATATTCAAATATATAAAATCAAGATTTATTTATTTGAATTTATGGATTATGGATTAATATTGAATTTTTTTATATTGCTGCTGTTTTTTTAAGAAAAGAGTTAAACAGTTTTAATTTAGTAATTGTTTAATTAATGCAGGGCGTGTTTCTTTGTGTGTATTTAACTGCACCTTTTTGTGTTGTATGGTTTGTCTGAAGAAGTGCATTTAATGTTAGTTGCACGAAAGCCCTAACAAATCAGTAAAATTTGGATTTTAATACTTTGACTTTTGTGATAATTGATACCACTGTATTTGTGTTTCCTGGTGATAACACAGCATTTTATTCTAGCAACTTTCCAAGATTATACAAGCAATGTTTAAAATGTGTCCCTGGTTTTTCAGCCCCCCCCCCAATAAATGTTGGCTTTTTCCAGATTTCTTGTGCTGCAAAGTTCAGAGATACAGCTGAGTGTGAAGTAGAGTTTACAAGAAGCTGAGAGCTGCAGGGGAACAAATGTTTAGTGCTGCTTATGCTAAGTCAGCTTGCATTGTTAATAGCACAACAAAGGCTGTGGGTTCTACTCCCACAGTAGGTAGATGCATCGCTGATACTGTACTGTGTTGTAAATGGGGTGGATACTGCAGTCCTTTTTGGTGAAGATACCTAGTAACTATGAACCTGTTATCAGTTTGCCATCCATTTCCTATTGCAATATTACTAGCTTATTTTTTTAATGCAACATAGTCAATTTATTCTTCAAGAGCAACAGGCACTTTATTTGTAGATGAAACAATGAAATATAAAGTTGTTTGCTAGCAGCAACCTCTTCATTAGTTACAGATTTCTTTAATGTGGAATTATTTAGATGACTTTTACTTCTTCAGAGATTGTGCATACTTACTAATACTGGTGGACTGTAGAAGTTTGAGTAGACTTTTATGATGGAAATGTTCTAAATTGGGCAGTTTTGCATTATTGGTGCATGCATTTTGTTGCATTGTTTACTAGAAAAATGTTCAAAACAAATTTAAAATGCCCTCTAACAACTGTACTGTATTGTACAAGAAAGATAATTTAATACAATCAGGAAGGAGTATCAAAGAGCACATGCATGTTTTGTGTGCAAGGGGCCTTTGATTTGAAAACAGCCCAAAGTTAATCTTTATCTGCCACTGGCAAAATGTATTTTCTTTGAATGTGGGTTTCAATTCTGTTTCAATGATTGTGAGTTTCATGGGCAGAGAAGTTTTAATGCTAAGTCTGTTTTCATTGTAAGACTGCATTGCTTTGTTTAGCAGATGTCTTAGTGTTTGTGCTGCAAAATGCAAAATAAAACTTTCAAATGAAGTCCAAATCATAGGTTCATAGGTTCATAGGTGGGTACTAGGCTATCTGCCCGAAGGCATTTATAAGCCTAGCCAGAATGTGTTGGCTTTCGCCACCCCCTTAGATTAGTTCCCTGTGCCTCTGTCCAGCAGAGCCACTGAAGTGATCCCCAAGGTAAATTTTCTGTTTCCCATCCACTCGTCAAGGTTTCTTTTGAAGAGTGTTAGCGAGGAGCTCTGCCTAATGTCGATTGGGATCTTGTTCCAAAGCATGGGAAGTCTCTGGGACAGGAATCTATCCCTCCAGCATGTCCTATTTATTGTTGTGGTGAGGTTTATATCCCTAGAGCATGTGGCTTGAGGGGATAAGGTTTTCTTTAGGTGGAGCATGTCCATCAATTCTGGGTTGGACATGTCCTTGTATGCAACTGAGTACAACTGGAGTTTCTTCAGTTGATCTGCAAAGGGCATCTGTTTGAGGCCATTGATCCTCTTGGTGAGGTACTTCTGTGGTCTTTCCAGCTGTTGCAGGTGTCTTGTAAGGTACATCCCAAATGGGGTGTTGTACTCTAAGACGGGTCTGATGAGTGATGAGTAGAGTTGCACAATGACCTCTTTTGATCTGGATATGAACCCTTTTGTGATTAGGTGGGCCATGTAGAAGGATTTTCTAACCACTTTGGCAATGTGATTATCAAAGGTGAGATTACTATCTACTTGGGTCCCAGATCCCTTATTACGTCTTCCATATTTAGGGGACTACCACCTATGTGGTAGTTTGTGGATGACTATGCACTTTTTGGCATTTAGCTTGAAGCCATGATTTTGACACCAGGTATCTGTCTCAGTGAGACCCTTTTGAAGGATGTCTGTGTCATCCAGAGAGTCAATTATAGCCCCTAGTTTGCAGTCATCTGCAAACTTGGTCAGCCACAGTCCTCCTGTACTTGCCTGTACCTCTGAGAAGTATATGCCAAACAGGAGGGGTCCTAGAACTGAGCCCCAGGGAACACCACTTGTAACCGGTTTAGAGACGGACCTAGCTCCCGCAACTCTCACCATGTGGGTTCTGTCCATGAGTCAGTTGGCAACCCATCTTGTGACATAGGGGTTTATGTTCAGGATGGTGAGCTTGTCTATAATACCAGAATGGGGAAAGGTGTTGATGGCCTTAGTGAGGTCTAGGTAGACTGCGTGTACCACCTTTCCCTCATCTATAGCCTTGGTAACTGTCTCAAAGAAGTCCACTAGGTTTAGGAGGCATGATCTGCCCTTAACAAAGCCAAACTGGGTAGGGTCCAGTGTTTGGAGGTTCCCAATGTCTCTGTTAATGAGTTCCATGATGATGCACTCCATAGCCTTGCAGACCAAGCTAGTCATGCTTATAGGCCGATAGTTTCTGGGGTCTGTTGTGGCTCCACCTTTTTGGAGTGGAATAACTGTTGCTTGTGCCACTTTATGGGTATGTACCCTGTGTAGAGGCTGAGTTTTTACAGTGTGTTTAGGTGAGGGATTAGTTCATCTTTGAGCTCATGTAGGACGCAGCCTGGGACACTGTCTGGTCCCATTGATGCTGTGTTTTTGGCTTTGGAGAGGACTGTTTTAACCTGAGTGTCTGTGATTTCAGGGACTCTACATTCTTCTGGTATGGTTATGGGCCCTTTTGGGGGTGAGATGGGGGTGAAGTTTGCGCTGAGCCTCTCTGCCAGGATGTTGGCGATATTGGTTGGTTCAGTGTATTTTGTGCCATTCTGCATTAACTCTGAGCAGATCTGAGCATTGCCACTTAGATTCTTGACATAGCTAAAAAATACCTTGTGGTTATCTTTGGAGTCCTTGGCAATTTTTCTTTCAAAGCTCGCCTTGGATGATTTTATAAGGGATCATAGTTTCTTGCTGATACTGATCAGGGATGTCTTCCCTTCTTGGAATTTTACTCTTTTCTGTACTAGTTTTCTCCTTCTATTGTATAGCTTGTTTATGGAAGGAATCCACCAGACTTGTTTCCTTTTCTTGTAGGAGTGAGTCTTGGTTTTGCTTCGGATGGCATGATCCAAGCATTCTTGTAGCTGCCCATAGACTGCATTAGTAAAGGATTTTGCAGCTTGGACAGTGTTATCCTTCAGTATGGGGGCTTTGAAACTTTCCATCTCGGTCTTAAGTAGCGTGAAGTTTGCTTTTGAAAAGTTTTTCATGGTGGCTTTCTTGTCCGGGGGTGGGGGTGGAAGATGGCTATCCAAAGTGATTTGTTTATGGTCAGATCTAACCAGCAAGGGGTTGACCTCTAGTGTGGAACATCAGTCGCCCATGTTGGTGATGACCAGGTCCAATATGTTGTCACCTCTGGTGGGAGTGTTGACCAGTTGAACCAGGGCATTTGAGTTTATAAAGTCTAGCAAAAGTTGGGCAAGGGAGTTAGTACTTGAATAGTTCTCTCAGTTAATGTTTGGGTAAATGAAATCACCCAATATTAGGGTGTTTGGTAGGACCTTTATGTTTCCCAGTGTTTCCAGAAATGCGGAATGGGGGTCCTGGGACATGGTGAGTGATCTGTAGCATTCTACAATTTGAATTGCAGTTTTGCCCATTGTTAGTTGCACGTGGATGATCTCTGAAGCATCGTGCTGTGCCACTAATCTGGGAGGTGTGGGTATCCTTGATGAATATAGATATGCCCCTGACTTTTGTATTTTGGTTTGGGTTCTGTGGCCGAAATGTATGGTATGAGTTGTAGCCTGGTAGTGCTGGGGTGCTCTCTGGAGCCTTAAACCAGGTTTCTGTTACTGCACATATATAGATTTTCTCCATACTGAGGAATGCCTCGAGTGCATGCATTTTGAGGTTTAGACTTCTGGCATTGAGTAGCATTACCCTCAGTTTTTTGTTACTTGTGCTGTTTACGGTGGTGGGTTTGTCTTTTGAGCCTTGCCTAAAAATGCACTATGGGGGTGGCAAGAGCCTTGGCAAGTATTTGAAAGCCTAAGGGTGACAGGTGCAAACCATCTCTAGTGAAGCAGCGTGGCTTGTCAAGCATGTCATCCCAGGAGGACAGATACTGGATCCCTTTGAATGACACCAGAAACATAGCCAATTGTTGAAATTGAGAATTTTTTCTTTATACCATGGTATCGTTCTTGGTGAGGGCAGGATGCTACTCAGGGTCAGGGTCATACCGGCCTGTGCTATGTGATCAGAGAGCTCTTCCATGTCTCTTTTCATGTAGTCCAGGGAGGTACGGCACAGGTCATTCACGCCAACATGGACAATGACAGAGTCATATTTGTACTTGTTCTGGAGTGACCTGAGTGCTTGTGTTATGTGGTGGATCCTGGCACCTGACAGACAGCTAACAGTAACCTTCTCCTTATTCAGCCTAGTGAGTGGGATGTTAGTGTGCCTGACTATAGAGTCACCTATTACTAGTATGTTGGGTATGTTATTTTGCCTTAAGGGCTGTGATTGCATGGCACACTGGTTTTGTGAAGTATGTGTTTCATGGTTTGTGTTGGGGGGGTGGAGGTTGCTTGGATGTTTGCTTTGGAGGTCTCTGTTGGTTTTGCAGATTTTTATTTAAAGCCTCCAAGTATCTTTCCATGTATTTATGTGTGTTTTTGCCTGTGCTGGTTTAATGGGTCTATGTAAGACTGGTGGTGTGATGCAAGTATTTCTCTTCTCCTCTTGACTGTCTGATCCAGTCTTGGAGTGAGAGATCTTAGTCTCTAGTTTGGCTGTATAACTGCATCTCTCGCATGTATTTGTCTTTGGTGGTAGGAGGAGGGGGTTGTCTGTGTACATGAGGCAGTTGTAACATTGCCTCAAAATGCCCAGATTCACCAGTTGGACTGGAGAGTACACCTGAAACTGCCATTTGGACATGCCTGGATAGGTACAGTGAACTGTTTTACTGGATGGCTGGGGAGGTCAAATAGAGAGCCTTGTCCTTCTGTACAGTACAGGAGGGTCTAGTGCTAGGGTTTATAAGTGCTTGCTATAAGTTTTGAGCAAGTGCCGGGCTGAGAAATGAATGTCTTGAGTGCTTAAGTTGAAAGTTTGTCTAGTTCCAAGAGAAAAATTTAAGAGGAGACTTTGTGAAGCTGGGAATAGCTTTACCCTAGCTAACTGGCACTGCCCGGCGCACAAAACCTGGCAAATATGGTATTTATAGCAGGGAAATGAAAGATATAGAAATTAGCCCAAAATGGCTAATAAACTACTAATTTCTGGGCTGAAACCACTCCTCCAGGGACAGATAGGCTGCTCAAAGCTCCCCTCTCTCACAGGTGAACAGAGAAACATTGTAGAAGTAAAGCAGTATGCACATTAGTGTTTATGGTAAATGGGGTGAAATAGCCAAGTAATGGTTCATTGGAATGGCTGCCTGGGGGAGGCTCCATTTGACCATGATTTTATGAGGGGAAAGGGCAGCAAACTCAAAGACAGTGCCAGCTGAACTCTACCTCTCAACTGTCCAGATTTTCACATAATTAATAAGATTTTTGCTTCTTATTTTTGGTTTGTTCCTCATATAATTTGTGGTTTTCTGGCAAATCATTTAGGAATTAAGTCACTAAATTATGACAGACACTGAGTTTCAGACTTCATAACCTTCAGAAAAATGCAGCTAAAGCAAAACTTGTTGTATTCTATCAACTATCTGAGTTTACACAAGAACAATTTTTAGTACTGCTTATATGTTCCACCAATATATTTGGCCTTGTCCAGATTTCCTGCATTAACAGGTTGAGAGGTATGTGCAAATAAATAGCTTTATAGAATTAGACATATCCAAACCTCTCAACTGTCCCCGATTTTGGCTCAAAATGTTGCTCTTCTCCTAATAATCCCTCTGCAAAATGGCAATTTTGGAAAAAAATATGGAGGGTTTACAATTAATAAATAACTGTAATAATCAGAGTTATAGATTACTTTTATTTCAGAAATGCATGTAGATTTTTTTTTATTTTGTCACCTGCTCAAGTTAGCAGTACTAATATTAAAAATGTGTCCCTTCTTTGACAGGTTCCCAGCTGTACTGTGTGGCTATTTTATATTTTTGCATCACATTTTTGGTCCATTTTTTCATAAAATTGTGTTTATTTGGCAAATTAGTGGCAAATCATTAAAGACTGAAGTTAGAAAATAATGACAGACATTTGAGTTTCAGATTTCATACCCTTCAGAAAATTCATACTAATGCAAGTCCTACTATTCAATTATCTTTCTAAGTTTATAAGAGCAATATTTAAAAATTGTCTTTATTTTTGGGCCTTTGTCCCACTTCTATGTATGGCTTTGTCCAGATGTCTTGCTCTGAGGTTGAGAGACATGACAAATGTGTCAGGGCCATCACAGTCAGCCAGAGATATTTCAAATTGTGACATACTTGTTGCACCCCACTTCCCCATGCAGTGACTCTGGATATGTCCAAGCAAGGCAAGGAACAGTTATGCAGTGTAAATGTGCAGTGTATCTTCCCATCCAAGGTAGACACAAGTACTACAGTGGCTTTTCATCTGTCCTTGATTTTGTAAAATGTTCTGGTTTCTGTCATATTTTTATACTGTTGATTTATGCTTATTATTATTCAGAAAGTGCCTGTTGCTCTGTGTTCAAGTAGCAATGCGTTAATGACCATCAGGTAAGCTTATCTGAGATTGTAAGATGCAAGTTAGATTTAATAAGCATATTGTTAAAGAATTGCCAACATTGAAAGCCTTTCTGTTGTTGCCATGCAGAGAATACTTACATAACTAGATAACGTATAAGCCTTGGGTATTGAAATGCATATGACAGTATTTGTAATAAAGGACAGGATTACATTATTTTAAGAAGCTCATTACATTTGTTGGAGACTTGCAGTCATCTTTGCAGCTTTTACCTGTAAACAGAATGCCAATCTATCATGTGTGGTCCATAACCTGTGCAGTAATCCTTTAAGCAATGTATCTTGAGCTTGTTTCTTGTTTGCTTTTCATTTTTTACTTTGATCATGTTTCCCCATGAAACAAGTAGCTAGATATGTCAGGCAGGAGGTATTTTTTGGATAAGAAACATTTTTACAAGTGGGGTATCACAGAGATTGCTACTTTCAGCATGTTACTTGGCACTTTAATAAAGCTGAATATAAATTATAATTAGAACTGCAGTGCAAGGAGAAGTGGTTTGAGTTGAGTGCTGCTTGTTTTTCTTATACTTGATTTTAATGGGCATTACAGTAATGTATTTAAAAAGTTATTTATGTTTTCATGCCTCACAAACTTTGTGTTTCCATCTAGACATTAAGTAAGCTGTCATGCAGCCAATGCATTGAAATATTTTTTTTTCTTCTACACTTCATTTTGTCTTAATTGGACTCTCATAATGGCGGTTTGGCAACCAGGGCAGCATATTTAATTAAAGTTACAGTTTTTGTGATTTTGAGCATAGCTCCTCCCCTTTATAGTTGTCCTCACCCCTTCCCATTGACCCAACCCATTCAGCTGTCTCCTGCAGCCCCCCCCCTTTGATTTGAAGTCACCAGCCGCCACTGGTTATTTGTAGAAATGGACGGTATTGTAAATCATATGGAATTAATAGAATTACATTGTTAAGTAAGAAAATAGCAAAACTTAAATGATGCAGATGCAAATTTTTTTCTAGTTTTATTAATGTTGTTAAAAAGTCAAACAAACAGGGCATACCAGAAGTCTTTATTATAAAGATGATCCTTAGTGAAATATAGAATGAAGATACCTGCTGTTTGAGTACCGACATAACATATTAGAATGAGTTTGTTCAACGAACATCAACACATTTCATATAACGGTACTTTTCCATTAATGGGGCAACAGCTTTTTTGGCCTCGTTTTAATGTTGTCCTCTTTCTGCAACAGATCAAGCTAGTTGTATTTGCATATGTTTCTTACTACTTTGTTTTGAATAATATTAAATGTGACTAGCCTCTTTCTAAGGAGACAAATGAAAAGAAGCTGCAGTGAATATTTATGAAACCAAGAAAGTGCCTGGTCTGTTTTAAATTCGATTTTCGGCCTCACACCTAAAGCAATACAAAATGGAATTAGTTATTTTAAGTACTTCTACTTGAAGTCATCGGCCAATGTCTGCTTGGCTGGTTATAAATTCCTACAGAGGGAAAATCAATGCAGACTCCTGATCATCATATGGCACTTATAAAAATTTTCAAATGCAAATGCTGACATTTGGCCACTTCACTCCAGTCATAGTCATCACTTTCAGTGAACTGTATAGCTTGCCTTGCATGTTCAGTAGACACTGCTGTCACTATTTAGCCTTGCGTGCTTTATCCTGTCTCCCTGTCATCTTAAAAAAATTAAAACACTTTATAGAGTTTGATATAACCTTTATTATTTAGTAAATCCCTTTTCTATTATGTATAATTTTATATTCAGAGTATACCTGTTTCTTATTACTATGGTATATTTTAAAATGAGAAATGTGAAGAACTTAGGCAGCACGGGGAGAACCACCGGCATATGCCCATAGTCTTTAGGGAGTGCAGAAAGGAAATGTCACACAAATGCCTCCTTGTGGCCTGGCCATTTTGGAATGAGTGCTGATCACACTGATCTAAAATCAAACTGATGTAAAAAAATACAGTCAAACACAACTCACAGCTTTTAAGTAGCGATTCAATTTCTTGATGGTGGAGTCATCTTCTTACAACAGTCTCATTCACACTTATTAAACAAAAACACAGGCACTCTGAATTTCAGCACACTGATTCATAATTCCCTTTCAGAAAAGGGAAATTTTGCTTATGTCGAATTATTTGACACTCGATATTTATGGAAATATTGACAATGAACAACAAGTTTCCTTATGACAAAAACAAGTACTTTTCTGTTAACAAGGCCAAAAAAGCTGTTGCCCCATTAATGGAAAAGTACCAATATAACTGGCAAAAGAAGCAGGGGTCTGCAACAGTTTTCACTGTTCTTCAGCAGGGAGGAGAATGCTAAGATGTGCTAAACTCCTTAGTGTGCTTATCCTGGAAATATCTTTGTAGTAAAACTGTGCCTAAATAAATCACTGTTCAGATAGTTTGCTAAAATCATTATTGACATTTTTCTGCAGTCATTTTTTAAATGCCAAATTTAGATTTTATTATATTGGCAATTGATATGGACTTTCAAGAAATAATGATTCTCAAGGTGCCCTGTTTTCTATGAATATTTATATGAGATGGTGAATGTAATTTCAGAAAGTCTTACATTTAGCTATTCTGAGTGTTTGGTGTAATTAAAAGGGCAGAGTAATGTTTTTGGAATATTTAAAGTGGAAATACAGCAGAGTTTGTGTGCAAAATGCATATGAATTATAAACTGACTATGCAAATTTATGGTTAATGTACTAATACAATGTGTGTTAACTTTGCTTATTTATCATTATACAGGGACAGACATACATATTTATATATATGCATGTGTGCGTGTGTATATATATATATATATATTATACAGAGACAGAGAGAATTATATATATGTTTTATATATATATATATATATATATATATAGAGAGAGAGAGAGAGAATTGCAATGCATATGTAGCATACCTCCCAACCTCTTAGTGCAAGAAATCTGGACAAACCCTGACAAAATGGGGGGACAAAGGGCTAAAAATAGGGACAGAGTTTAAATATTGCTCTTATAAACTTAAAAAGTTGCTAGAATAACAGGGATTGTGCTAACATACATTTTCTGAATGATTTGAAGCCTAAAACTCAAATGTATGACATTATTTGGTGATTTCAGTCCTCAGATCATCCTAGTGATTTGCCAGAAAACTACACATTTTATGAGGAACAAACCAAAAATATGAGGCAATAATCTGGGCATTCTGTGAAAATCTGAACAGTTGAGAGATATGATATATAGAGGGTTAAGAAAGAAAACCTATCCTAAATGAACTTACACTGACTTTTTATATAGCTGCTGAGATGCGTTACCAGTTATGGATGAGGTGGGTATACAGCATACTGCCATGGGCAGCAAAAAGCTATTTATGCCAAAAATGCAGCATACCTATGGACAACATACATATGTGGAAAAAACATGCATCAGTTTCCATAAAAGTTGCCTATAATAAGCATTACAGTGGACATATTACCAGCTACATAGAATGATTTTTCAAAGGGAGCATTGTAAATGTAAGGAATATTATAATATACAGGAAGCATATTCCATGCAAGTCTTCACCTTCTTCAAAGACATGGCAGGAGTACCACCATCATGTACATATTGAACACAGACCTAAAAATTGATACATCGCAACTAATGTGACATTTAAAATAAGTAGGCATACCTTGGTATTAGGCAGCTACACTATTTCTGTGTTTAGAGGTAATCTCATATATGTGAGCATCTCAGAATGCTGCAGATTTACATGGCATATTGGCTACCATATTTTGCTCTTCAGCACCAAATATGATTAAGATATTTTATTAACATGCAGTGTTTTACAATTTCAGAGAATGAACATACAATGCCAATATCTGCCAACCCTTGTTAAGAATAAAAGTGTGTCAACATCCAAAAGTCTTGCTGAGGAACTGAGATCTTTTGGTGCAGAGAAATGTCTTTACCATGACCCAGCCAGGCTGGTTTCAATTAGTGTTCCAAAGAGTTGATGGCAGTAGGGAGGAACAATGAGGTTATGCCTGCTCATCCCTCTTCTTGGGAGGCATGGAGATGACATACTAGTGTGGGGCAGGCTATTCTTGATTCCTTAGTGATGCCTATAACTATGAGCAGTGGCCAGAGTAGGTGAATATGCAGTCACAACTTTAGGAGGAATGTGGACTCAGTTAAAGAGATGCTCACACCTAACAGCTCACAATGGTTTTCTGAATGGTGCCAGCAGAGAGGTGATGGGGCCTCCCAGTAATGTGTCAAGCCATCCTCTGTTAGCAGCTGTGCTGTCTCCCAATCTCACTCCTCTCCTGCACCCGCCAGTCCATACCTAGCCTTGGAGGAATTTAAATACTTTGGTGATGCTGTATATCTGTAGTGTCACAGACAGGAGGACTCAGGAGAGACACATGTCCTTAGAAGTCATCACATCCCACAGATCAAACATAAATTACAAAAACAAAATCCTGCAGATAAACATGTCTATAATGCAAGACATACTTCAAGAGGGAGAGATGAACATTGGTACAAAAATGACTGAGCTATTCAGTCATGTTCTTAATAGTGCAGCCAGTTAGAGTATAGTGCAGTGTAGTCATACCTGGATATATCTACAGCTGATAACTGCTAATATATGGCAGTCTGAGCAGTATGACTATATGTGAGTACATTATTAACAGTGTATTGCAATGTGTAATGCAGAGTTGACAGTGGTTCATGCATATTAGTAATGCAATTACTGTACACACAAGTTAACTATAACAATATAATAGCATACTACTCCTAAGCAGTTCTAGAATCTAGCTAGTATGTTATACTGTAATAAATGGCACTGTCATATTGGTGAAACATAAGAACTGAACATTTAGGATTAGCATATTACCCAGTTACCCATAAGAACTTTGTGCATACTTTTAGGGAAGTTTATAGATTGACCTGACAGGAGACATGATACATGGTACTAAGTGCATACCAGTAGTGGCATATATGTAGGTAATATAAAATATATAAAATGTGCATCATGTTTCTAACAGAATGTTTAGCAATCACATACATAGTGAATGTTCTGGATATGCAAAATACTAGGTTGCAAACTCTTTTGTCTATAGAGTCATGGATTTGATGTACTCATGTGCTATTGTTGGATTGCATGACTCCTGCAGTATTAACTGATATAATCAACCAGGTAAATACACAGAGGATGCTGGAGTCTAACAGTAAGACTCTAAAATAATTGTTTTTTTACTGATACACAACATAGACATTTTACCACCATTAATTTGCATATTACCCAGTAGAATTTGCCACACATATGTAATAATAATAATGTATTCTTTATAATTGAACAGAATATATTCTATATAATATGATATAATATTCTTGTAGTATCATATCCGAATTAGCACTATGCGTTTACAGCTTAATGATATAGAACACCATATGGATAATGCACATCAAAATACCAATATTACTATTGTACAAACTAGCAATCTGTTTTCGGGGTTGCTATTATAATAGCCAAGTCTTTTACACATTTTTGTAAGAATGATGTCACTGTGACTATACATAAAGCACATGACTGCATAGATCCTCATAAGCCAAACAGCACATATAAAAAGCCTTAAAGTAGCAATAAGTGATATTTTTTGTTCTTGATCTTATAGCTTACTTTTTCTTTATTGGTATATACACTGTATATTCTGTTATTTCTTGTAAGCAATATTAATGCATGTGGAAATTTTCTCCCCAGGTCTCGAAAACGGGCTCATGTAGACTTCATAAACTTTGCTGATTAACAAATGCAATCAATCAATAAATAGTTGTATTTTGCTATATGCAGTATCCATTTCAAATGTTGAAGCAACATTTCATACTTACAGTGTGTGCATAGTATAACTATACTCCAATGCGGTAGTATCAGAATATACTCTGAATAGCATTATGACGCAGTTATGTTAATAACTGTTAAATAATGTATAACATATGTATGTAACAAGGGCTCATGGGTAATATGCAAAATATAGCATATCACATCTCTAATGCAGCTTAGTATCCAAATGTAGGCAGTCCAAACTGATGTGCAAATTGCTTTATCTTTACTTCAAACTGCCTGCCAAAACAAAAAGACAAAAAGAGACCAAAGTAACACAACAAATGAGGACCCTGTGATGACTGGGGAGAGATGGGCGAAGGCTGCCATCCTAGTCAAATAGAATTTGATACATAATTCTATCAAATGTATAAATAAATGTAAAATACAGGCTTGTATTTTTAAATGTAAGAAAACACTGTAAAATGTGAACTTCAATATAGTTGCAACATTGCCATCTGCTGTAAGGAAAACCAAGCCAAGTATTTCCAATGTGTCTTTTTAAGTTGAAAAGATCTTATGAATCTCTTTAATGTTTTACAATTCGGCTCCAGTGGGGCTGGATGAAGGGTCATGCCCATTGTTTCAAGGCTAAAGTTTATGACCAGAATTTAGATGTGGAAGGTGCTTTATTGCTCTAGTTTCTGTTAGAATATACATGTGAAATGCCTTCTATTGTTGTAAGTTTCTGTGCAGGTGTTAGTTTGCTAAATAATGCAGTTTGTTTGCCTGGGAAAACCTAAGTGTCAAAAATGATGTAATTCGGGGAGGGACCCAGCAAACATGTTTGTTAGTACTGTTTAAAAACTATGTCTCAGAGAGAGACTAGGAGCATTTTGACTTTGGACATCTAACTTATCAGCACTCTGCCTTATGCTCACATGTAAGTTTTAGCACTGTGATTTCATGTAGGAATAGTTAAAGCTAGTAAAGATTAATTAGGTATTTTTATTTGAAATCAGACCTGTCCTACTGTATTATTTTAAGTTTATGTGTGATATCTCTGAACTCTTAGATTTCTCTGTGGTGTAGTAGTTTTGTCTTGTGTTTTAATTATTTATTATTAAATATTTTTAAAACCTTCTACCTGTGGCTGATTTGTGTAGAGATAATATCTAGAGTACATTGCATATTTATAAAGGTTATTGTAATAGGCCACTCTTACGTAAGCCTAGACTGTTAGTCATACTACCATTGGGTATTAATATCTCACAGTAATAATTGGACACCCTTTTAAGGGCCTTTTAGTAGCTGATATTATTAACTGGGTGGTGGCAGTAATTACTACTGTATAGTCTGGGTAAAGGGACCCAGTTGGAGAATCTGTGTCAACCTTTCCCAGGAGTCTCTGTGAAGTTGTATAAATACTTATTTCAAAGTGTGTGTGTTGTGTCAGCTACTTGGCAGGGACACGAAGCACTGGTTGGACAGAAAGGGTACTGGAGGTTTTAGCTTGCCCATTTAGGCTGAGACCTGGGCCCTATAGCTGTGCCAGTGGGGAGTCTTATTGGGGACCTGGTGAGCAAGGGAGCAACCAGCCCCAGACTGACTGTGATCTCTGTGTGCAGTTAAGGGAAATTGTACTTTACTGTGTGTATTAGTTATCCTTTCCTCTTCTCAGTGACAATCTCCCTGGTGTTAGTGGTGAGGATTGAGGCTCCTTGATTGATGGGCTAGGGCACGGTCATCACAGACCCTAATTTTCTTACAATAATTGGTATATCATTGATACTACAGTAATACACTAGTAGATTTCTTTAACCCCAAGCTCTGACAAATGTGCACCTCTATTAACTGTACAACCATTTTGTCTATTGCAATAGAAAGAAGCAACATGGTACTACCTGGTAAACATAATGAATTTTAAACTTTTATTTTTTATGTTACCTGTGTATACTTTTTCTGTAAGTACACCATGTATCACATTTGTTGTTATGTAATCATGTACATTTTTTCTGTAAGTTTGCAACAAGTACTCATTGGTAATTGAATAATATGTTAGCAACAAATGAGAATGCTATTTTCTAAATTACATACTCATATGACCATATTTTCCCAGCATGACAAAGATTATTATTACAGTATGTGACAAGTGGTAATACAGCTTCTGATATTGTTCAAGAATGGTATGTGGACTAGTGTGTATGTATGACATGACAAAGATTATTATTACAGTATGTGACAAGTGGCAATACAGCTTCTGATATTATTCAAGAATGGTATGTGGACTAGTGTGTATGTATGAACCACTGCTGACGTGCTGTTGCACATTGCCTTAAACACTACACCGTTTGCTACTGTGCATTCATGCACAGATATTGGCATGCTAACAGATAGCCTTATGTGTATCCAGGTGTGACCATACTCCACTGTATTCTGTCTGTGATATTCTAAACATATCTGAAAAGTCCATATATCTGTATTCACTCTCACTCATGATAAATTCATATGCACATTTATGTGCAAGACTGTTTAGTTTTTATTTATTTTTTGGCAAATATATGGAGGTTGCATGAGTTAGGCTGATTTTGTAGGAGTGGGACTCCTCAAAGTTTACTTCTCCCTGATAGCAAGTTGTTGATTGTAACTCAGAGTAGCACAGGTGATTAAACCCTCTTTGTTGGGGTCACCAGGTGGGTACAGGAGAAGAGTGAGCTTGTAAATTTATTACTGACACTCACATAAGATGGCTTTAAACGGTGCTAGAAGGTCCTGCCCCCATGTGCATCCTCTCTTTTAATGAGTCTATGCCCACTCTGAAAATTACAATACCACCTATAAACTGCCCATTCACCTAAACCGACTGCCAATTATGGTTCAAGTCTTAGCCAAGGTGAGTGGCCACAAAGGCCACTTACCTTGCCACAGCATGTTATTATTATGCCCCAACACCACCAAACAGAGCTGAAAACGTATAGCCTGACTCATAATTCCTTTTCCCTGCCAGGTCCTATAAGTGCCAGGATGGCATAAATGAAAACAAGTAATCCAAAGCAAAAAGAGCAACCAGTGAAAAGGCAAAAATTGTATCAAAAAAGAAGAAAACTGGTAGGCAGAGAGACGTAAATCAAAATCCGTTTAATAAAACACAAATAATAAACACGGAATAAAACTTTAAAAAACAAGGGTGAGCACTTTCATACCTTCTAGGTACTTCATCAGATGCAACTGAAACACATATAACAAGCAGCATTTATAATTCAGTGCCTTCGGTCACATGACCTCAATACTGGCTTAATAGGAATAACATCATTTAACCCTTTCCCATCAGTTGCTCGGAGTAAATGCATCCATTTGATTTTAACACATTCAGTTTGTGTCCTTACATTCCCCCCTCTAGGTCCTGGCACATAAATCTTTAGAACCATGAATTTAAACCAGTAATTGCATACTGCAGCTCTTACATGTTTTGACAATGCATTCCTCTCATCACTTCTATTTATACTATAGAGATGCTCTCTAATCCTGTCTCTTAAGGACCGGTTGGTTTTGCCAACATAGAAACATTTTCAAACTTCACAAGAGGCACAATAGACCACATTTTGGCTACCACAATCAGCATAAAGTTCATAGGTTCATAGGTTCATAGGTTCATACTAGGCTATCTGCCCTAGGGCATTTATAAGCCTAGCCAGAGTGTGTGTGGCTTTCACCACCCCTTAGGATGAGAATACTATACCCATTAGTTTGCTGTGCCTCTGTCCAGCAGTGATACAGAGATGATTCCCGGGGTAAACCTACGATCTCTCATCCACTCGTCAAGATTTCTCTTGAACAGAGTCAGTGAGGGGCTCTGCCTCACATGGACTGGGATTCTGTTCCATAGTGTAGGGAGTCTCTGGGTGATGAATCTGTCCCTCCAGCACGTCCTATTTATATCCGTGGTGAGGTTTAAGTCTCTTGCTCTTGTGGCTCTGGTGGATTTGGATTTTTTGAGGTGGAGCATGTCCATTAATTCCGGGTTGGACATGGCCTTGTATGTCAGGCACAGATCACCTCTGAGCAGACGGTATGCGACTGAATAGAGCTGGAGTTTCTTCAGTCGGGCATCGTATGACATATGTTTGAGCCTTTATCCTTTTGGTGAGGAACTTTTGGGGTCTTTCCAACTGCTGCAGGTGTCGGGTAAGGTACATTCCGAATGGGGCATTGTACTCAATCATTGATCTGATAAGTGAAGAGTACAGGGGTACAATGACCTCTCCTGATCTGGATGTGAATCCCTTCATGATCAGGTGGGCAATGTAGAAGGTCTTCCTAACCACTTTGGCAATGTGAGTGTCAAAAGAGAGGTTACTGTCAACTTGGGTCCCCAGGTCCCTGATAACTTCTTCCGTGTTTAATGGATTACCACTTATGTGGTAATTAGGGGTTACCTTGTTTTTCCCAAAGGGTATGACTATACATTTTTTGGCATTTAGCTTAAGGCCATGGCACTGGCACCAGTTATCCATTTCTATGAGACCTTTCTGGAGGATGTCTGTGTCTGATGGAGTGTCAATTATGGTGCCCAGTTTGCAGTCATCTGCAAATTTTGTCAGCCACAATCCGCCTATGTTTGCCTGCACTTCAGAAAAATAAATGCCGAACAAGAGGGGGCCCAGGACTGAGCCCTGTGGGACACCACTCGTGACTGGCTTAGAGTCTGACATGTCACCAGCAACTCTAACCCTGTGTGTTCTGTCCTTGAGCCAGTTTGCAACCCATCTTGTGACATATGGGTTTACATCTAAGCTGGTGAGCTTTTCTATGATGCCCGAGTGGGGTATTGTGTCGAACGCTTTTGCTAGGTCAAGGTAGGCTGTGTGAACTGCCTTACCCTCATCAATGGCCTTAGTGACTGTTTCAAAAAAGTCGACCAAGTTCAAGAGGCAGGATCTGCCCTTGACAAAGCCAAATTGGGTAGGATCCAGTGTCTGTAGGTCCCCAATGTCTTTATTTATGAGTTCCATTATGATCCTCTCCATAGCTTTGCAGACAAGGCTCGTCAAGCTTATGGGGCGGTAATTTCCAGGGTCCGTAGAAGCACCACCTTTGTGGAGTGGGACCACAGTTGCCGTACGCCATTCTTTGGGTACGTATCCTGTAGTAAGGCTAAGATTAAACAGCAGCCTTATGTGAGGGTTTAGTTCCTCATTGCGTTTGATATTAAACACTTGTCCTGTGTCTGGATGTATAAACTGATCATCAGTATTAATGTATTTACATACATTGCAGTAAAGACATATTCTCTTGCTTACAACTTTCCTATTCTGCTTGGTCAAGGATTTATAACACAGCATCATCTTAATAGATAGGCGATTCTTAAAGCAAAAAGAAGGGGAGACACCTAGCAACCCCCTACATTTTTCATCTGAGGTTAGAACCTTCCATTGCCTTCTAACTATCTCACAGATAGAACCTGAGTCCTTCGAATAAGTAAGACTCATATGTGTGGGTTAAATATGTGACAAACTGGGAGAAATGGGCTGTTCTACCCCCTCCTCAAAATAAGGTCTGGTCTGAGTATCTCTCAACACAATAGTATCATTCAACAGAGACTTCTGAGCTATCATACCCCCTATTCAACAGGCTATTTGTTAAAGTCTCAAAAGAATTTATGAAGAGATGTAGAAACAGGCAACCTTATATCCAGATAGTCAATACTAACCACAGGAAACAAAATCCAAGTTTCTTCTTTAACGTAAAAGTTTTTTATTTTTCAAAAAGACAACGTTTTCGCCATGACCCCTGTCACAGCTTCCTCAGAAGAAGACAAGTAAAACAGCTAAACTGATCTGTTCAAATACTCTCTTAACAGGAAGTGACAAATAACTGCATATCCTGTACAAATTTATCTTAATTAAAAGTTTTTTTATACTAAAATTTATTATGTAGAAATAAAAAGCACGATTAAGTTACCGATAAATATTATATAAAAAGGAAAAACATATAAAAATACTCTTGACCAGTGGATTTGTACTATTACATTGTAAATATTGTAGAAGTTATAAAGAATATAGAGTATACTCACAAGTGTGTATAAAAGAACTACCTAAAATAGCTCTTTAACTTAAGAATACATGAAATATTACAATTCTCGTTGAGACCTTCTGGCTTAAATGCATCTAAATTCAGCTGCCATGTTAGTTCGACACATTCAAGGATTGTCTGAAAAGGGCCTCCCCTGTTAGTTAAAGGTACTTGATCTATACCCATAAAACTAAAGGAGTGGTCCGGATTACTGTGAACATGTTTTGCCAAGGCATTCTCTAAAAGAGGTTTTTTTATAGCATATAGATGTTGGTATACTCTCTCTTTTAGTTTGCGATTGGTTTTTCCTATATAAAAGGAAGGACAGGAATTGCACAAGGCGATGTATACTACTGACTTTGATTCACAGGAAATTCTCTGTTTAATATTGTACTTTTTGTTCCTAACTATAAAGGAATTACCTGTCCTCATCACTTTACACATGTTACAGCATCCACATTTAAATGAACCGCTAGGTCTCATGTAACTATAATCATTAGAAGTGTGTTGTAGTAGTTCTTTCAAGTTACTACTTCTCCTATAAGGCCATCTAAAAGAGAAACAGGGTATCCACGGTTTAAAAACATCCCTTTCAGAAATTGGCACTCAGCTTTAAAATCACTATAAGTACTGCACATCCTACCTGCACGTACCAGCTGGCCTTTAACTATGGATTTTTTCTGCCTAGGTGGATGTAAGCTTGTATAGTGCAGGAAGGAGTTGCAATACGTTTGTTTTCTAAAAATGCTAGAAAGGTAAATCCCTTCATCTAATGCCTTAGTTAGTCTCACATCGAGATAATCTGTTTCAACTGTTGAAAACCTGTAAGTAAATTTTAACCATTGTGTAGTACTATTCAAAAAGTCTACAAAAAGTTTTGCTTCAACAACGTTGGCCTTAAAAAGGATGAATATATCATCCAAAAACCTAGTGTAGTATTTTATCTTTTGCATTATAGGTTCCTTAGATAATATGAAAAGTTTTTCCAAAAGGCTACAAACAAGTTAGCCACGCTGGCTCATAAGGAGAGCCCATGGCTATTCATTTTGTAGATAGAATTTGTGTTCAAATACAAAAAAGTTTGATGATAACACTATACTTAACAATTCTGTTACAACATCCATTTCCACTTGTGGTGCACCTAAATCTTTAAGAAGCAGTTGAATCCATTCAACTGCCTCATTGTGAGGGATGGATGTGTATAAGTCAATGACATCAACAGTCAAAAAGTTACACTCCGAGTTAAACTTGATACTGTTGATGTCACGTAAAAAAGACCATGAGTCTTTACAAATAGTTGGTATTTTCTTCACGTATTTTAATAAAATGCTATCTATTACTTTTGAGCAAGGGTAGGTCATGGAAGACCTACCATCTATTAATGCTCTCATGGGGGGGTTTTTTTGGTCCTTGTGTATCTTGGGTATTCCGAACATTACAGGCAACTTTGGCTGAATGATGTCAATATAATTATATGTCTCCAAGTCGATTTTGCCTGCTAAAAAAAGGTCACGGAAATACCCACGAATACGACCTTGAACTACATTGATCTCATTAAGTGAAGAAGCAATATAGGCGTCAGAGACTAATACTTGCATCATTTTTTCTTTATATTGGACGTCGTCAAAGACCACCAAACCACCTCCTTTGTCAGGTTTCAAAAACCTGACACTTAAGGAACCAAGGTTTTTTAACCATTCACGTTGTGCAAGTGAAATGTTCATCTCATTCAAACTACTGCTTGTTTTTTGTGTAGAAAAAAGATGTCTAATGTCTATTTCACACATTTGTTCAAAAAGAAGTAGGTTTTGCTGAGTAGGAGGATTAAAGACACTAGTCAGTTTCAATTTGTTATTAACACTTGTTATTTCGTTGTTAAAATACAATTTTAAATTTAACTTGCGTATGTAACATTTCAAGTCAATCAGAACTTTAGCTAAACTCCCATATGTACTTGGTATAAAAGTGTATCCCAAAGCTAACAGTTCCACTAGTTCAGAATCTAGTTCTAATGATGAAAAATTGTAAATAGTAAAATCTTTCCTACTATTAGTGTATGTAACAGGTCCTTGTAAAAGGTCTCCAAGTCCTGTGGAAGAAATATTATCTATTGTCGTTTCCTCCAATACACATTCCCCCCTTGCTTCTTCTGCTGGTTCCCTAAAAAAACTTTATCATTAGGGATCCCTGAAGGAACCTGCTTGTTTTGATCAGTTCTCCCTGGTCCTCTTTGGTTCTTGTAATTATAATTAACAGTAGTGGACCCTTTTAGCCTGTTACTTCTTCTAACATCCTGTCTAGGTGTAGTAGTAAGGTGTTCACCATTTTCACCTTCCACAGGCATTAATTCAGCATTAACAGAAGTAGAAGTACCATTTAAGTCAAAGGTGTTAGAACCTGGGCTTCGGATGTTTAAATGAGGATAGACTTGGTTAGAAAAGTAAGCTGTTCTATCCCTTACTAACTTCTTATTTTTATTAATTTTTAACTTGAGTAGCAATGCATCAATGCTAGAAAAAATACGATCATAGTCGTATTTAAATTGCTGGAAAGAAATGTTAGTTTTAATTTCCTCATCTAAAACATTCACTTCAGAAATAAGTGACAAAATGTGAATATCATAATGTTTAACTATGACATTTAACAATTGTAAACCTTGTTCCTGAAATAAGCACTTCAAATCTGAAAAGTACGCTTGGTCTGTTAGTAATCCTGAAGGAGTGAAGTTGTTCCTAAGGCCTTTTGGAATCAACTTTTCATTTAAACATTGTCTAAAATAAGCAGCTTCCAGCTGCAGTTTTTTTAGTTTAAGCAACTTAGTGTCACTAACACTGGGACAACTGACTATTCTTCTTCTGCTCAAGTAAAAGACAACAACACGATTAGCGACCGTTTAAAGGTACTTGACACTAAGTTGCTTAAACTAAAAAAACTGCAGCTGGAAGCTGCTTATTTTAGACAATGTTTAAATGAAAAGTTGATTCCAAAAGGCCTTAGGAACAACTTCACTCCTTCAGGATTACTAACAGACCAAGCGTACTTTTCAGATTTGAAGTGCTTATTTCAGGAACAAGGTTTACAATTGTTAAATGTCATAGTTAAACATTATGATATTCACATTTTGTCACTTATTTCTGAAGTGAATGTTTTAGATGAGGAAATTAAAACTAACATTTCTTTCCAGCAATTTAAATACGACTACGATCGTATTTTTTCTAGCATTGATGCATTGCTACTCAAGTTAAAAATTAATAAAAATAAGAAGTTAGTAAGGGATAGAACAGCTTACTTTTCTAACCAAGTCTATCCTCATTTAAACATCCGAAGCCCAGGTTCTAACACCTTTGACTTAAATGGTACTTCTACTTCTGTTAATGCTGAATTAATGCCTGTGGAAGGTGAAAATGGTGAACACCTTACTACTACACCTAGACAGGATGTTAGAAGAAGTAACAGGCTAAAAGGGTCCACTACTGTTAATTATAATTACAAGAACCAAAGAGGACCAGGGAGAACTGATCAAAACAAGCAGGTTCCTTCAGGGATCCCTAATGATAAAGTTTTTTTAGGGAACCAGCAGAAGAAGCAAGGGGGGAATGTGTATTGGAGGAAACGACAATAGATAATATTTCTTCCACAGGACTTGGAGACCTTTTACAAGGACCTGTTACATACACTAATAGTAGGAAAGATTTTACTATTTACAATTTTTCATCATTAGAACTAGATTCTGAACTAGTGGAACTGTTAGCTTTGGGATACACTTTTATACCAAGTACATATGGGAGTTTAGCTAAAGTTCTGATTGACTGAAATGTTACATACGCAAGTTAAATTTAAAATTGTATTTTAACAACGAAATAACAAGTGTTAATAACAAATTGAAACTGACTAGTGTCTTTAATCCTCCTACTCAGCAAAACCTACTTCTTTTTGAACAAATGTGTGAAATAGACATTAGACATCTTTTTTCTACACAAAAAACAAGCAGTAGTTTGAATGAGATGAACATTTCACTTGCACAACGTGAATGGTTAAAAAACCTTGGTTCCTTAAGTGTCAGGTTTTGAAACCTGACAAAGGAGGTGGTTTGGTCTTTGACGACGTCCAATATAAAGAAAAAATGATGCAAGTATTAGTCTCTGACGCCTATATTGCTTCTTCACTTAATGAGATCAATGTAGTTCAAGGTCGTATTCGTGGGTATTTCCGTGACCTTTTTTTAGCAGGCAAAATCGACTTGGAGACATATAATTATATTGACATCATTCAGCCAAAGTTGCCTGTAATGTTCGGAATACCCAAGATACACAAGGACCAAAAAAACCCCCCCATGAGAGCATTAATAGATGGTAGGTCTTCCATGACCTACCCTTGCTCAAAAGTAATAGATAGCATTTTATTAAAATACGTGAAGAAAATACCAACTATTTGTAAAGACTCATGGTCTTTTTTACGTGACATCAACAGTATCAAGTTTAACTCGGAGTGTAACTTTTTGACTGTTGATGTCATTGACTTATACACATCCATCCCTCACAATGAGGCAGTTGAATGGATTCAACTGCTTCTTAAAGATTTAGGTGCACCACAAGTGGAAATGGATGTTGTAACAGAATTGTTAAGTATAGTGTTATCATCAAACTTTTTTGTATTTGAACACAAATTCTATCTACAAAAATGTGGAATAGCCATGGGCTCTCCTTGCGGAGCCAGCGTGGCTAACTTGTTTGTAGCCTTTTGGGAAAAACTTTTCATATTATCTAAGGAACCTATAATGCAAAAGATAAAATACTACACTAGGTTTTTGGATGATATATTCATCCTTTTTAAGGGGAACGAAGTTGAAGCAAAACTTTTTGTAGACTTTTTGAATAGTACTACACAATGGTTAAAATTTACTTACAGGTTTTCAACAGTTGAAACAGATTATCTCGATGTGAGACTAACTAAGGCATTAGATGAAGGGATTTACCTTTCTAGCATTTTTAGAAAACAAACGTATTGCAACTCCTTCCTGCACTATACAAGCTTACATCCACCTAGGCAGAAAAAATCCATAGTTAAAGGCCAGCTGGTACGTGCAGGTAGGATGTGCAGTACTTATAGTGATTTTAAAGCTGAGTGCCAATTTCTGAAAGGGATGTTTTTAAACCGTGGATACCCTGTTTCTCTTTTAGATGGCCTTATAGGAGAAGTAGTAACTTGAAAGAACTACTACAACACACTTCTAATGATTATAGTTACATGAGACCTAGCGGTTCATTTAAATGTGGATGCTGTAACATGTGTAAAGTGATGAGGACAGGTAATTCCTTTATAGTTAGGAACAAAAAGTACAATATTAAACAGAGAATTTCCTGTGAATCAAAGTCAGTAGTATACATCGCCTTGTGCAATTCCTGTCCTTCCTTTTATATAGGAAAAAACCAATCGCAAACTAAAAGAGAGAGTATACCAACATCTATATGCTATAAAAAAACCTCTTTTAGAGAATGCCTTGGCAAAACATGTTCACAGTAATCCGGACCACTCCTTTAGTTTTATGGGTATAGATCAAGTACCTTTAACTAACAGGGGAGGCCCTTTTCAGACAATCCTTGAATGTGTCGAACTAACATGGCAGCTGAATTTAGATGCATTTAAGCCAGAAGGTCTCAACGAGAATTGTAATATTTCATGTATTCTTAAGTTAAAGAGCTATTTTAGGTAGTTCTTTTATACACACTTGTGAGTATACTCTATATTCTTTATAACTTCTACAATATTTACAATGTAATAGTACAAATCCACTGGTCAAGAGTATTTTTATATGTTTTTCCTCTTTACATAATATTTATCGGTAACTTAATGGTGTTTTTGTTTCTACATAATAAATTTTAGTAATTAAAAAAACTTTTAATTAAGATAAATCTGTACAGGATATGCAGTTATTTGTCACTTCCTGTTAAGAGAGTATTTGAACAGATCAGTTTAGCTGTTTTACTTGTCTTCTTCTGAGGAAGCTGTGACAGGGGTCATGGCGAAAACGTTGTCTTTTTGAAAAATAAAAAACTTTTACGTTAAAGAAGAAACTTGGATTTTGTTTCCTGTGGTTAGTATTGACTATCTGGATATAAGGTTGCCTGTTTCTACATCTCTTCATAAGTTTGTTTGCTCGTTTTGACTGTTTGAAAGTCTCAAAAGAATTATACATGTCACGGTCCTTAGTATTCAGCCTAGCTGTTCTAAAAAACTGTCCTCTAAGAACATTTTGCTTCACATGTTTGGGATGCATACTCTGAGAATGCACAACATTATTGGTTTTTCAAGGTTTTACGTACTGCCTTGTGTACAAACCTCCCAAAGTTTTAAAAAGCATAACATCCAGAACCGAGATGCACTCATTTGACCAGTCATAGGTGAATCGAAAAAAGCTAGTGGTACTGTTCAAATACTGTACAAACTGACTGAAAGTCTCTAAGGTATCTCCCCAAACAAGGAACTGGTCATCCACATATTGGCCATAATATAAGATGGATCTCTTAAAATTATTCAGTTCAGAGAATACATACTGTAGCTCCCACTCAGCCAGAACCATATCGACGTAACTGTTGGCACAAACAGTGCCCATGGCCACCCCTGTGTTTTGTATATAGAATTTATCCTCAAATACAAAAGCATTGTACCCCAGTATGAGCTCTAGTAATGTGCAAACCAAATACACTTTGTTGCTGTCATAGGCTGGGCATCGACCTAGGAACTGTCTGATGTTGTCAATGCCAGCATCATTGGGAATACAATTAAAAAGGAAAGATATATCCATGGTCACCCATAGAACATCTTCTCTATACTCCACAGCAGACCAGTCATACAACTTACTAAGAAAATCCTTAGTGTCTTTCAAAATACTTCCTACCCCATTGACCACAAGGCAGAGCTGATTTTTACATATATTGACATGGGCTCTGTGGCCCACCCTAACCAGAAACTATCGGTCACATGGGTGGGTTCACTTGATCTTTATGTACTTTGGGTAGCCCATAGATTTTGGGTATCACTGCATTCTCAACAAAAAAATATTCATACAGATTTTTGTCTATCACACCTTCCATTAACAAACCTTCAATGCTCTCTTGTATTCTATCAACCAGTTTCAATACCTCAGTTCTAGTCACATATGTTTGTTCATCAGTCAACATCATAATCATAGCATTCAGGTAGCATAGCACATCCATAACTACTATACCGCCCCCTTTATCAGTGGGGCAGAAACAGATATCATCTTGTTTCATTAAGTTCAGTAAGGAAGAACATTCATCTTTACTTAAGTTGTTATGACCTTTGCCTGAAGAGTGAGAAAAAATGTTATAAATCATCTACATACAACTTATAGAAGGCTTCCACTAAAGGGATGTTAATAGGTGTAAAAACACCAGGTTTTCTATGGACAGGAACATTGGAACTCTCTCTGTTACCATACAACAACTTCAATGAAATATTTCTAACAAAGAGTTTAAGGTCTTCTGAGCCTAATTACCTGCATACCCCCTCCTGGAAAGTTTTTGGAAACTAGTCTGGACTCTGAAATTATCCACCTGCTCCCTGAGGGCCAGCCTTTATCAAAACTAGAGAAACCTGGTGAACCTGGAACTTCTGAGCCTAATTACCTGCAAACCCCCTCCTGGAAAGTTTTTGGAAACTAGTCTGGACTCTGAAATTATCCACCTGCTCCCTGAGGGCCAGCCTTTGTCAAAACTGGAGAAACCTGGTGAACCTGGAACTTCTGAGCCTAATTACCTGCAAACCCCCTCCTGGAAAGTTTTTGGAAACTAGTCTGGACTCTGACATTATCCACCTGCTCCCTGAGGGCCAGCCTTTGTCAAAACTAGAGAAACCTGGTGAACCTGGAACTTCTGAGCCTAATTACCTGCAAACTTCTTCCTGGAAAGTTTTTGGAAACTAGTCTGGACTCTGAAATTATCCACCTGCTCCCTGAGGGCCAGCCTTTGTCAAAACTAGAGAAAGTATGTACTGTTTTCAATACCAGACATTTTTAGCAATACTTCTCATATAAGAGCTTGCTACCCTAGGCAAGTTTCCCACTCAAGATAGCCAGCAGCCTATAACCCACCCCCCCAACTATATATATATATATATATATATATATTTTTTTTTTTTCTTCTCTGTGCTTTAACCGTACACTCCTAGACAGTCTTTTTTCACCTGTGTGTATTAGGTCTCCCAACTTCCCCTAGCCAGTAGCCTGCCCCCCCCTTTCTTATGAGGGATTTTGTGGCAATCAACTTACTGGCCACTAGGTGGCACCTTATCCCCTCCGTTCTGTATCTCAACCATAAATATCTCTCAACTTGACCTACTATCCCTTTTTCTCCCTCTGTTGTTTTTCTTCAACTTTATCCCTTCTTTAATGTTTTTTGCTTCTCCCCACCTCATAATAGAGGGAAATAACTAAACTCTACTTCCCTTACATCTATATGCACCTTACACTACCCTGTCAACTTACTCTTGCTTAGAAGCACCCTTAACGAACGTGGTAACTTACTTCTGCTTACTCCTATTTTTCACTTACCTGCAGTTGACTCCCATATTTCTGATTGTCTTCCTTGCTTGTCCACTCTCTTGTCTCTGCTATCTATTTCTCCTCACACCCCTTTTAGTTCTTTTATCCCTGGTACCTTCTGTACTCCCACAGTGCATAATCCCCTCTACTGCACTCCTCATCCTTGCTATCTTAACTAGCCGTTCTTTTACTTCCCATCCCTCTCCTATAACCACAATCCTGCCCCCCCACTCCCTTACCTCTCTCCCCTCTCTTATAATTATAACTCTCCTTATCTCGCCGTTTCTGCCATACACCTTTATATATGAGTCTCTCCCCTCCTCCTTTGTTCTCTTGCCCTGGCTTACCTTATAAATATACCCCTTAATTTGAGACGCCATCTTTATTCCCCTGCTAACTACCTGGCTGCTGTGCATTCTGTTTGGGTGCTTGTTCCTAGTAAGTTTATTTTTGTGCTTTATCTTACACTGTATAACGTATACCTGTGTATTAGAAATCAGATAACTGCTGCTGCTGTAATATGTATTTGATGGAAATGTTTTCTGATTGATGAAAAGCTATCACTGCTATCATTTGCCTCTCACAAAGAGTTTGCTCATTTGATAGTTAAATGCATTTAATAGAAATGTTTTTTGTTTGACAAAAAGCTATCGCTGCCATCTTCTGCCTCTCTTAAAGCGTTTGCTTATGCGATAGTAGCAAACACTCGGCACATGGTTATTTTTGTTACTATGTGGCCTTTCACATGGTCCTCAACTGTTTTGGGTTTGTTTACTGTGTTTAGCGACTCTGATTAGCTAACGCACATACATTGTAGTGCCTGTACATATGTAGCGCCGACTATGATTGATTGCACATAAAATAGCTGGCTACTATTTAATAACTTTTTTCCTGCTTCCCGCCCTACATCTGTAGACATTTTTTTAGATTTACTTACATAGCTCATTGCTTATACCGATCCCATCACAAACATTGTACTGAATCAGTGTGACTGCCATCAAAGCAATGGTCACTTTGCCGCTCTTTACTAGTAATTATTTTTTTTACTCACTCTGGTACTTTGTCAGTGAAAATCCAATAAACTCCTAGGTAATAACTAGGATTTCCCTACTGACATGAAACTTTGTTAGTTAATATCTATTAAACTCCTCTAGGTAATAGCTAAGAATTCCCTACTGACGTGATACTTTGTTAGTAAAAATCTAAGAAACTCCTGTAGGTAATAGCTAGGATTTCCCTACTGACCGTATACAGTACGCGTTGTGCATGAGGAATGCTCTAGCTCCCTGACCCAACGTTTTGCACACTTTATAAGGGAGCGACTAACAGAATCACTCATATAGCTTTGTCTGCATACATATATTCCGGATAACATCTTCGCTTACGATACTCGTTGAAAAGATCATTTCGTAGGAACCTTATTTATTTATTTACAAGTTCTATAAACCTACTAGGCATTGCTATGATTTTCGCGCTTACTAAACAAAGTTAGCGCTGTACACGTGGAACACTATAAGTGTTCCAGTACCCCTGGCTTTGCTAAACACTACCTCACACAGCTAAATCTCATTTTCAGATTTAGACCACATTAGACAACGTCCTTATTTACATCGCTGTGCTGAGATAAGCCACCTGATAAGTGTAGCTCGAACAACACTTTACATACTGACTAACTGTATGTTTTTATTAGAATTTTTATTGTACCATTACAGTATTTGTGTTTTTATGTATTTTCTGTAAACATTAATCAAATGAAGTCTTCTCTAACTATATTTCCTAGAGCATTATAATGTATTTGAATGTTTTTCCATCATTTCTATATACTGTGACTGTTTACCTTTCTATATACTGTGACTGTTTACCTGTCTAAATGTTTTTGAACATTTTACTGTACTTGAAGGTTTTAGAATCACATCTATATTATTGTGACTGTTTACCTGTATTTCTTTTGACTACAACTCCCAGTATTATCTACCTCACCACTTTCTCCTTTCCTACTTCTTACCAGCCTGGTGAACCTGGAACTTCTGAGCCTAATTACCTGCAAACCCCCTCCTGGAAAGTTTTTGGAAACTAGTCTGGACTCTGAAATTATCCACCTGCTCCCTGAAGGCCAGCCTTTGTCAAAACTAGAGAAAGTATGTACTGTTCTCAATACCAGACATTTTTAGCAATACATCTCATATAAGAGCTTGCTACCCTAGGCAAGTTTCCCACTCAAGAAAGCCAGCAGCCTATAATACCCCCCCAACTATATATATATGTTTTTCTTCTCTGTGCTTTAACCGTACACTCCTAGACAGTCTTTATTCACCTGTGTGTATTAGGTCTCCAAACTTCCCCTACCCTGTAGCCTGCCCCCCCTTTCTTATGAGGGATTTTGTGGCAATCAACTTACTGGCCACTAGGTGGCACCTTATCCCCTCCGTTCTGTATCTCAACCATAAATATCTCTCAACTTGACCTACTATCCCTTTTTCTCTCTCTGTTGTTTTTCTTCAACTTTATCCTTTCTTTAATGTTTTTTGCTTCTCCCCACCTCATAATAGAGGGAAATAACTAAACTCTACTTCTCTTACATCTATATGCACCTTACACTACCCTGTCAACTTACTCTTGCTTAGAAGCACCCTTAACGAACGTGGTAACTTACTTCTGTTTACTCTTATTTTTCACTTACCTGCAGTTCACCCCCATATTTCTGATTGTCTTCCTTGCTTGTCCACTCTCTTGTCTCTACCCGCTCCGTTCACTTTGCAGGCTCACTCCGCTTCCCTACCCTGCCCCCTATTCCCACACGCCCCCAGTACTCTTACACTTATAGCTCTCATGACCACACCCCTATCTCAATTAACCAATCAGTTAGTTTCCTATCTTACTATCACTCAAACTATTCTACTGAACATCACATCCAACAATTAACTAACTTATCTCCCACCTTTTACTTAACCTAAACAACCTCTCCTTTGTTGGAGCTACAACCTACCTTTCTCTTCCCTGCATATCTCCCCACCTTTAAAATTGGTACAACAACTATCCCCTCAAAACTAAAACCTCTTATTTACCTATCATTCCTTTCCTGTCTCATTACTACTTACCTCTTAACTTTCTATGAATACCCACTTTACTCTACCCTTCCTCTTACATCTAAACATACCTTCTCACCTATACCAACTCTCTCTTCTACCTTCTGAAATCTCACAACTCAACCCAATTACCTACTAGCCAAGTACCACAGATCAGCACATTTCAAGCTAAGTAAACCAAAATCTAGGAAACTTATAGACACCCCACAAAAACTTCTCCACTCAAAATATTTTATATTCCTCCACTTACTGTTGGATGGAGACATTAATCCTAACCCTGGGCCACATCTTACCATTTCTAATACTTTCAGGAAACATGACAAAGCCATCTCTCTGGCACTCACCAAACCTACCAACTCTCTCTCTATTGCCCATCTCAACATACGAAGCATTTATAACAAAACTCCTCAAGTTCATGCCCTTCTAGACACCCACCAATTTGATATTTTATGCTTGACTGAAACATGGCTAAAACCCACCATCAAAGACAATGAAATCCCCCCTCCCGGGTATAACATCATTAGACTAGATCGTACAACAAAAAAGGGTGGAGGGTAGCTATTCTCCATAAAACACATATGCATATTAGTATTATAGACCAGACTTTCAGCCTTGACAACAATGCTGCAATTATCAGCTCTAAACTTCAAATCAACAGTACTAAAGCCTTAAATATCATATGTATTTACCTTCCCCCTGGGAAGAACATTAACGTACTTGAATGCATCCTTAGTTCACTCTCCATCTACCTCCCTCAAGAAACACTAGTCCTAGGTGACTTCAACATAGACTGGTTTTCCTGTAATAGTACACATCCTACCTCCCACATAAACCTCTTTGGCTTTACACAACTTATAAACAGTGCTACCAGAACTAATAATACCAACAATAAGGAAACCATCTTAGACTGGATTCTTACAAACACTCCTCAACAAACCTACCAGTCAGGTAATCTCCCTGATGATCTCAGTGACCACTCACTTACTTATGTCATTAGGCATAAAACCAACCTAGTTTTACCTACCACATACAGGACACTACGTTCAAAAAAACATTTTAACCCTGAAGAATTTCTAGCTGTATTAATACAATGTAATTGGTCCCCACTAAAACATCTCCCTCTTAATGAAGCAGTAGAATATTTTAATTCCACATTCTTATCAGTCCTAGATCTTCATGCCCCAAGTCGCATTATTAGAACCAAAACTAAAGTAGCACCATGGCTGACCAATAATACTAGGCAAAGAATATCCCTCAGAAACAAATCTTGGGCTAAATGGCATACAACTAAGACTCTAACTGACCACCAAAACTTCAAAGAGCTTAGAAACAGTACAAAAAAAGCCATCCTACTAGACAAAAAGAACTATTATCTTCCATTACAACACACCTCCAAAAAAGAACCCAAAAAATTCTGGACCAGTATTAATAATCTCTTATCCCCAGGCCAATCTATCATACCCAACCCCCAGGGCTGTGACCCAAAGAATCTCACACAAATAGCTAACGACTTTAATTCATTCTTCACTAATACTATCCAATCTCTTACCAGTCACCTATCTCCTGACACCTCTAAGCTCCTCTTACCTACTCTAAGCCTACCTCCTTCCTTTCACTTGCAACCTGTATCTACCTCCTATATCTTATCACTTCTCCAAAAACTAAAACCTACCACTCCTTCTGCAGACAAACTTACTGCAGAATTCTTACAAATAGGTGCCAAAGCTATTGCCTCTCCCATTTCTATTCTGATTAATAGATCCTTAAAGGAAGGTATTTTCCCCTCTATATGGAAGATATCACACATCATCCCACTTCACAAAGGAGGTAAATCAAATGACTTCTCTAACTTTCGTCCTATAGCACTCCTATCACCTATAGCTAAAATCACAGAAAAATGTATCCATAAGCAAATTCTAAGCCACCTTCTGCATAACAACCTACTTGCAAACTGTCAACATGGATTTAGACCTTCCCACAGTACTACCACAGCCCTACTCTCCTTTACCAACTCTATCAACTATAACCGTAACAATAACAACCTATCATCCTCTATCTTTGTTGACTTATCTAAAACGTTCGACATGGTAAACCATAAACTTCTTCTGCACATACTAAAATCTTTCTCACTTGATCCCCCTTCCTTAACTTGGTGTACATCTTACCTAGAAAACCGCCAACAGGCAGTTCTCTGGAAAAATGCACTATCCAATCTACTCCCTACATCTCTAGGTGTACCTCAAGGCTCTATCTTGGGCCCCCTTCTATTTTCCATCTTTATTAATGACCTCCAATTAGCTATCCCATATACAATCTGTATACAATATGCATATGATTCTACTATTATCTGTACCGCTAATTCACAAACTGAACTACACTCTATCACTCAAAAAGCTTTTAACACTGTTGAACAATGGTTCTCTGATCGTTGTCTACTCCTTAACCCTAAGAAAACTAAATTACTCTTGTTCTCACCTACTCGTAGATCTGACCCACTAAACTTTATTCTCTCTTCCATTGATTGCACTCTCATCTCTCCTGAAACAACAACTAAACTATTAGGCATAACTATTGACAATAATCTCAGCTTTGAAACTCACATCAATAGCACAATAAAATTAGTTAATAAAAAAATCGGATCCCTTTATAGAATCAAACCCTTCCTTTCACCTGAAGCAAGGACCACCTTAGCCAGATCACACCTTATCTCTACACTACTATATGCCTCCCCCATATACACTAATCTCTCCAAAAACACCCTTAAGAAACTAGGAACTTCCTACCATAATATTGCTCGATTTGCAACTGGATCCTCATTTAAAACCCACCACTGCCTGAACCTAAGAAAACTAGGCTGGTTGGAACTTCAGAACCAACTCACACTTCAGCAGCTCTTAATAGCTCACAAAATCCTTTACCAACCAACTAAAACACCTATACTCTCTAGCCTAATTTCACCTTATAATAACCTGAAACATCTACGTTCTTCCAACAAACTAATGATTAATACAACCAAACCCAATAACTTTGCAGGTGATTGTCTTTTTTCCAACTCAGTCGGCAAAATGTGGAACAAATTACCCTCTGTTATCCTGTCTTTGTCCTCCCTTCCACTTTTCAAAAAGCAGCTGAAAACTCATCTGAATAATCACTGGCTTTGCTCCTGTACCAACCCAGATTAACTTCCTTTTTTACCTCCCTATCCTCTCTTCCTCCTAAATTCCTGCAATCTCTGCTCCTTATAGCTTTGTTAGCTCTCCCTTAATGACATGCACACATTCTTATGAAATACTCCTTGAAAAAAAAAAAAAATCTATACGTTTTCTTTCTCAAGACATTTTCCTATTTTACTTTGTACTTACCATGACTTTTTATGTAATATGTGTATTAATTAGCCCTCATTTTACGCCTTACTATTTGTATTGTCTATCTTCATATAATGTGTTTAATTACTGGAGCTTTTCTCCCCGGGCATCTACTGAAAATGGACATATATCCAGCTAGACTAGCCCGGTCAACAAATGTAAAATAAAATAAAAATAAATAAAAATAAAAATAAAGGTCAATTAGTAAATCATTAAGTGAGGAATATCCAGCAGGTATAAAACTTAGTCCATGATTCAATACATTACTCTGTTCAGGTGTTAGGATGACTGAGGAAAGGTTAAAAATCAAACCTTTCGAATTTTGTTCGGAACTGCGGGACCTGTCTCTACTTGTTCCTGTGTGTACTGCCTCTTCTTTAAGTTCCTGTCTCCAGTCATAGACCTCCCTGTTTGCTTTGTTCTCAGAAGCTCCGGAAAAAAGGCTGTTTTGTAGCTGGTGGATCACTCCCATTCTCAACAGCTCCATGAACATGTTCACTCAGCCCTAGGTGTGTAGTTTGGCTTGATATTATAACATTTCCAACATTGTTATCCAGACCAGACCCTGTTGAAATAGTAAAACCACTTGAAAGGCTTTGCAGGTTATCTGACAACACATCAGCTGTTGCAGCTCATAGTTGTTCAACTCGTGTTGCCATTAGAGCACCTCCCCCTGCTCTTGAACCCTTCTCGCTATTGGATGAACGAACTTCCTTGTAAGCCTTGGTGTGTTCTGATTCATGGAAAGGCAGTCTTTCATCAGACCAGGCAAAAATATGTCCACTATTGAAATCTTTCATATCCCTAGACAATTTCATCTTCTTGACATCAAGTAAATGCTTATCGTACTGTGCAATATCTGCAAAAAGTTCATCCTGCTTATACCAATAAGGTATGAAGTCTACTGAAGAATTAAGCTCAGAAATAGTGTCCACTACTTTGGCTCATAGTCTGCTTTCAACAGGTGCAAAGTATCTGAGCAGCAGGCGTATATATCTGGCACTAACTTCTAAATTATAGTTCTGCCATTCTTTTAATAGGTCAGGTAGAGAATTCCCATATGTGGACATTTTATATACCCGCAACCTCTGGGAATCACTTTGTATTGCAGATATGCTTTGAAGATCATCCTTTGCAATTGAAGCCTCTTAAAACATCTGAAGATGTTGCTCATTGAAGCAAGACAAAAGCACTTTCATTACAGCTTTGTGGATTACAAATTCCCCTTTTTTGGAGGTGCATTGCAATTTTGTTTGTTGAAGTTTGCCTATATTTTACCAGTTTGTTCATGATGTATTCATATTGAGGTGCACTTTTAAATGGAAGGTACAACATGTATATTGTGATATAGCCTAAACTTGTAAGGCTTTCTTTGGAAGCTATTTTATGTAGATGGCAAAAATAACATTGTAATGCCTAGTGTAGGCACAGCTTGTGGGGACTCATTCATATTTTTCCACATGTGTGTTGTTCATGTTCTCAGTATAGAAAGGAGTTTACTATCTGCAATTGTCTATGATAGCATGTCATATGGCTCCCTATTGAAATGTCGTCACTTGAAATTTCCAGTATCAAAAAGCTGATTTCAAGACTGAAACAGAAGAAAAGAGTGAATCACAAAAAATATTTCTACTTCTTAAAATGTCTTTTTGTGGGGGGAGGGATAAGACCCCCACCCCCAATTTTATATATACTAACTCTGAGATCACCATACCCAAGAAAAAAGGGAGTATTCTGAGAAATTGCATCTTAATTTTAACATATGTAAGTCTGATCTCTTAGCCATTTAGTCTCTATATTTTGGGACTCACTCTAGTGGGTCCTTACATTTCAAATGGTTACCATGCCATATGCCATACATCAGTTCCATTCATAAGTAATTGCATATCAATGTGGCTGTCTAAACACTATGATATTCAGATAGAATATGTTTTCTATGTTATATATGTGTAAGTGTGTACATGTGTATATAACAGTAATGCAAGCAAAGACAACATTCATTGCCTTAATGTACTGGATAAAAATCTGTCTTGCCAATGTTACAATTCATGGGCATATCACACAGAAACAGTGTTTTTGTCACATTGCCCCTTTAATTACTCCAAACACCTTGGAATATCATAGGACAATACTTTTTAGAAATCCCAATTGTGTATGTGTAGATATAACCATAATGTAAAGAAAAATAACCTGCATTGTATTGCTCATTGGATAAAATCTGCCTTGTCAATATTGCAGTACCTTTGCATATCAAACATGAATGCTGTTTGCTAAATTGCTCCTTTAATTACATCAAATAATTTGGAGTAGTTCTGTATAAGACTTCAGAGTCCCACCCTCTGTATTTTAACTGCTATTAAAGAATGGTTATTTGAATTCTAAGTTTTTAACATCTGTTTAATGTTCATCCCCACTTCCTATCTTTCAGCTCTTTAGTGTACATCTGAACTCATTATAACAATACCATAGTACTATACAATGTTGTAACTCTAAGTGGCAAAAACTACAAAGAACAGCTGGTTAAAAATGACTCATTCTGAATTTGAACATTTTACAGATTATAAATATTTATAATCCAGATGAATACATTTGGATTTTGCAAATCTGTTAGATATTTTATTCATTTATCTGCACTTTGTTAATCAGGTTAATCATGCAAGGCCAATGGTCTCTTATCAGGGGAGATCTGAGGTGGTATTCATACTGACTAGAGGAAATTTGACCAGGGTACTGGGAAGCTTTTCCTACTCTTTTTGCACACAAGGACACATTTTCACTGTGGCACTTCCTGTCTTCCACTCTAGGCTCATAGGCAGCTTGGAGGAATAAAAAGCTAGTGAAGTGTTGGTAGAACACCAAAAGAAGATAAAAAATGGCGTTAATGTTTCTGGTGCTGTCAGTCAGGGAGCAGATGTGGTATTTTAATCAGAGAGTGCGGAGGTGTTTGAAAATAATAAGGGAGTGGCGAAGATGATAGAAAAGGCAGTCAAGCCTTTGCAAAAGCGGTTTCAAGGGATGTATGCATCTATTGTAGACTCAGAAGATTTTTTTTCAGAAAAATCTTTTTCAGTCAGAGATTACAACACAAAAGTGTGTTGTTATAACTCTCCAGTCAGGAGGGTTGTAGGATGGGATATTGTTAGATATGGTTGATGAAAGTGAGCAAGGAAATGGTAAGGACATGGCATGGGAAGAGATGATGGACAGGCTACAGAAGGAAGAAGTGCAGCAGAGTGAAGGTATGAAGGCTGAAAAAAATCATATGCAGAAACGGTCAAACAAGGGATGCATGGTAACAGAGAGGAAATAGAGGTAAGTTTAAAGAAAAAGAGACTGTTTAATTTTTCATATTGAAAATAAGGAAAAAAAAGAAATGGACAGATATAAGGTATGGGATGAAGTAATTAAATTAGCAAAGTAATTAACTAATTACCTACTTAATTAATTAATTAATTAATTAATTAATTAATTAATTAAATGAAGTAATTGAATTAGCTCCTGGTTAAATCAAATGAGGTAAGAACATTTATTCATATTAATATTTTTGTGATATTATTTTTGAGATTGGGCAGATAATTGAAAAATTTATAGAGGAATACAAAAAAAAAAAAAAGAAAAATTGTTAACCATGGAAATTATATGTATTCAAGATCTATTTTAGGGAACCTAAGAAAAAAGTAATATTTAATATAGAACTGAAGTTGAAAAAGAGACTTTATAAAAATATTTATTGTATCTATGTAATGATGTACTGGATTTATTGAAATTTTATAATAATAGAGGTTTATGGACTGGGGTGTGGGACTGCAATGTGATATTGAAATTGGAAATGACAGTAATTGTACATATTCCAAGTATTATTAATGTTGCAGGAGAGAGATGCTTGGTTAGAAATAGGGGACAGCCAAAAACATGCTTATTTCTGTGGAAAAACAGATAATTTAATTAACAAATGTGAAAAAAGAAGATGTTTTACATGTGGGTGTATAGGACATGACACAAAAATTGTGAACCAAAATGTTATAAATGTAAAAAACAGATGTGGTAAAAGTGCCCAAAATGTAACTAGTAATCCAAAATTAGGCACCGGAGACCAGCATTTCTAACACACAAGTGACTTAATGTTCAAACACAGCAAAAGGAACACACCCAGTGCCTAATTTTGGATTATAAATGTAAAAAAGTGGGACATTTGGGGACAGCGTGAAGAAAGAAAAAATGAAGTAGTTTTGGACATGACAGAGAAAGTAGCAGAATGATGTAAAGAGGATAAAGTTATAAAAAAGGCATTAGAAGCAAAAAAAAAGATAATAGTATTATTAATAGAGAACAAATAAAACAAAAAGATAAAGTGAAGGATGATTTAAAAATAGAAAATATTGATTAAAAAGAGTCAGATTTAAGTGAGAATGATGATATTAAATGGAATATAGTTAAACAAATAAAATACATTTGCAAAAGAGTGAGAGAAAGGAAAAGGAAGAATGTGAAAGACTTCAAAACAAGAAAAAGAAATGAAAAGGATGAATACTTATTTTTTTAAAGTAGAATTATGTGTAAACTTTTGGCATTAAATTTGAATAGTTTTAATAGGTTGGAAAGTAGGATAGGAATTTTAGAGTGGTGCAAAAAATAGAAAGTGATGTTATTATACCAGAAGATATAAAATTTTGGTCAAAATTAGAAAGATATCAAACTGAAGTTTGGTGGGGAAAATGTGATATGGAATTTTTGGAAAGAGACCTGCTTAGGAATACTTATAATATATAAATATGTTAATTAAAGTTCTAGATATTGCATTTGTCATAACAGGCACCCTTACTGTCATTGATTAAAGATGGAAGGAACATGTTATGAGAATTATTGCAATATATGCATATGTAATAAAAAAGGAGATGGAAGAGATGTTCGGAAAGATAATAAAATATGTAGCAGTTAATATGGAAATAATTGTAGTAGGGGACTTTAATTTCAATCTAAGGCAACAAAACAAGAAGGTGTATGGTGTTAAATTAGTAAGGGACATTATAAAATATGGGCAGTTAAAAGTATTGAATCAAGAAATTTGGATGTATAGAACAGGGGAAAAGAACATAAATACTTTTTTTATTGTCAGAAAGTTTAGTAAGTAGTATAAAAAAAATAAAGTGAAATGGGATATTAAAGGGAGAAAAGAGGTTATGAGATTATTGCAAAATCATGTAGAAATGAGAGAATTTTATAAAGGTGGCTCAAAATGGTGGATAAGTTTTAAACTGAAGCATAAAAAATGCTATGTGACATGGGAGAAAGAGAAAATACACATGGGAAAATAAAATGTAAAATGTAAAACATTATGTGATTGATTGTCTAGAGAAGAATGATAAACATGTTTTTATTAAGGAACAGAAACAATATGAACTGAATAAGAAAAAGTAGAACATTTATTGTATAAACAAGGATACTTTTTTAAAGAAAAAAAAGAAGGGATTTTACCATATTTAAGTAAAATAATTAAAAAGAATAATAGTGTAATGAAGAAAATGAAAGATTCTTAAGATAGAATACATAATACACAAGAGGAGAGCATGAGTATAGTAAAGGAAATATTAAGACAGTATTTAAAGAGAAGAGAACATAGACATGGAAGGAATGGAAGGTGCAAGCATTTTCTGACATGGAGAATAAGGACTTAGAAAAAAGACAAAAATAGAAGAACTTGAACATGTAATAAAAATAATGAATTTAAATTGAGCTGCAGGCCTGGACAGAATCAAATATAAGATGTATAAAATTTTGAATGCAGAGCAAAAAATGGTTTATAAAGGTATTAAATTAATGCTTAAATAAAGGTTTTATGTATAAAGAGCTATGTAGATATATTATTAGATTTATATGGAAAAAAGGAGAGAAGGAAGAAATACAGAATTGGAGACAATTTGTATTAAATAATGCAAATTATAAGATTTTTATGAAAATATTACAAAACAAAGATTTGATTCAATTCATTATTCAGTATTATGGGTTATATTTGATATATATATATATATATATATATATATATATATATATATATATATATATATATAAGGATTAAAAACATATGTACGTCAGCATATAAGTATAATATAGTGAAGATTATGATAGATAGTTGATCGAAGATATAAAGTTAGAAAAGGGTAGTAGGCAAGGAAAGCCACTGAGTAGTACATTATTTGTATTAGTAATGAATGCAATATCTGTGTATATGAATAAGGAGATGGATGTTATGAGTTATATTTCTAATGAAGGGATAAAAATGCCCATTTTGTTGAATTATTCAGATTATATTATCATTACACAAAAAGGAAGCAAGCATGAATGCAATGCTAAAACAAATGCAAGAAATTATTCAGGTTATTGGTTTTGTATTAATAAAGACAAAAGTCCAGGTTTAAGTTTTGAAGGAAAGATTAGTGGAGTTAAATTTAATAAGGATAAAATTAAGATCCTTGGATTAAACTTTGGGAAACAAGAAATTATAAATTCTATATGGAAAGAAAAAATGGAGGAAGTAAAACACGTGTGTTAAGGAAGTCTTTTAGGCTTTCCTTTGAAAAGGAAGTTTATTTAATAAATTGTGTACTGTTAACAAAGATTACTTATTTAGCTGGTATCTTTAGTGTTCCATTAAACTTAGAAGAAGATGTATATAATATAATATTTTCTTTTATTTGGGGATAGAGATTGAACCCTGTGAAAAGAGCAGTGTTATATGTGAAAAATGAAAAAAAAAGGTTTAGGGTTAATAAACTCAATAGTGTATATGTCATCTTTAAAATTATATACAGTAATGAAATGCTTAAAGGACAATGAAGTTTCTTTATTAACAAAAATATCAAGTTTAAAATATAAAATGGAATGGTTGACTTTTTTAGTTCAAAAAAGGAGGAGTTGTAATAAAGAAATGGCAATTATCAAGATAAGAGTTTTTTGTGGAAAATAAATGTGAAAGAAATTGATAATAATAGGAAAGGATGGCATGATAAGAAGATTGAAAATATTATATGATATATCCTTGGAAGGAATTAAACATTGATGAAAGGAATGCTATTACTGTAAGAATGAAAATATGTAAAGGACATATAGAAATCCAGGATTTTTATGGAGGTTGTTAATACAAAAATAAACAGGTAAATATTTATGCCATATAAAAGTATAAAATGCAGAATTTCTTTATATTGTGGTGAATTTGAAACATGTGAACATGTTTTTTAGACTGTAAAAGATCAAAAATGTTATGAAAAAGATTATAGATAAAAAATATGTCAATGAATTTAAATACATGAACAATTTAAATGGGGACATGATTGAATTTGGATATTATAGAAACAAAAGTAAGAAAGAGGTTGAAAGTCTTAGTAAAAAAATGTTTGCTATATTATAGTTGATCTGGAACCAGAGAGTTAAAGAAATCATGATTAATGAAAAATGGGACTTGGCAATGATGTTGAAAAAATAAAGTTTTGATTGTGGAAATTGGAGTAGGGGTCTAAACGATAATAATTATGTGTTCTATATGACGAAGCTAAATGTAAAAGGAGGATGTGATTTGCAAATAGTGTGTCTATGCGTGTGTGTATATTTGTGTGTGTGTGTGTGTGTGTGTGTGTGTGTGTGTGTGTGTGTGTGTCTATATATGTATATATATATATATATATATATATATATATATATATATATATATATATATATTTTTTTTTTTTTAAATAATTGAAAAAAAAATATGTATTGACAAAAAAATCAAGAGAAAATTAAAAGTATTATATAGGCAAATCTTTTTTGCAGGGAAAGAAGGAAGAGATATTGTCATATTTAAAGATAGACATAAAAAAGATCGTGGCACAATGAAAGAAATGAAAAGTAATAATGGGAAACTTGAAAAGGAGTAATCTAAAATAATAAATATTGTAATTACATACGTGAAAGAGATTGTAAAAGAAAGAGGATTAAAAAGAAAAAGTCTGTGGAAGGTAGAACAGTTTTCAGAAAAAATAAGTAAAGAATTATAACAGCAAATTACAATAGCAGAAATAGATAAGGTAATGAACAGGATAACTGTAGATATAGCAGATGGATTGATGGTACAGGATATCAAATGTACATAAAATTAATGTTATGGCAAAAATATTAATAAGCGTAATTAATGAGTAATTAAATGATGGCATACATTATGAAGAAATATGTGAAGGAGTGATGGGATTCACATGGAAAAGGGAGAGAAATGTGAAATTATAAATTAGAGACCTATAATGTTGAATAATTTTGACTATAAATTATTCAAGAAAGTAATACAAAAATATTAGAAGGCAAATTGCATGTTGTAATAGAAGAAAATATTGATGGGGTTAGAGGAAAAGGAATTCAAGAAGTACTAATGATAATTAGGGAACTAGTAGATGATATTAAGAAAGGACAAAGAAGCAAAATTAAAAGTGGCAAATATAAATAAAGCATCCTATTCAATAGAGCATGATATTTTGTGGCAATTAATTGAAGATTTTTTAAATATAAAGATTAAAAAAGTATGTGAATCGGTGTATAAAATACTAAAGTTAAAGCATTAGTAAATGGTTGGGTTACTGAAAAATAGAGATGAGAAGAGGTGTAAAACATGAATGCCCAGTAATTAGTATTTTGTGTGTAATGATTATGAATAGTGTTATAAAAGGATTAACTTAAGAGTTGGATAAGAGCAAATATATAGAATAAATGGGTGTAAAGTATTCTATTATTATGTCATATGCTGATGATAAATATTTATAGCAAAAATTGGAAAATAAATGGAAAATGTAATTAGAAATGTAAGTGATAGATTACAAGAGGTCAACTGACATATTAATAAAGAAAAATGTAAAGGTTTAGGAGGTAATTAAGAATCAGAAGGTGTACAGTTTGTGAAAACAATATCAGCATTAGGAATTGAATTTGAAGAGTATGATATAATAAAGGAACAATGGGAGAAAATCATGAGTGATTTAAAGGGATGTAAAATTATTTGGAGTAGGTCTAAGTTGTCTTTAAATAAAAACATATTTGATAAATACAATATGGATGGGTAAATTATCATACTTAGCAAGTAAATATATATATATATATATATATATATATATATATATATATATATATATATATATATATATATATATATATATATATATATATATATATATATATATATATATATATATATATATATGCTTCCAAGAGATATGGAAAACAGTTTACTGGAATAGTTTTTTTCAATTTATTTGGGGATCTATGTTAAATCCAGTTAAAAGAGGAATTTTGTATATGGAAAAACATAAAGATGGTCTAGGTTTATTGAACCCTATAGTGTATGAAGCATCTTTACATTTATATGAGGTTTTGAAGTGGGTAGGTGGAAAAGAGAACAGATTGGTAAATATATTAAAAAAAATATATAAAAACGAATGACATTTAATTAAAATTAATACAAGAGATACAGAATGGAAAAATGAAAAGATAAGGCTGTACCAAGAAAAAATAAAAGTGTGGCAATTAAGAATAGACAGAATTGAAAATAGGAAAAGTTGGTACAAAAGTATTATGAGAATAATTTACTATGTGAATCCTTGGGAAAATTTAACAGAAAAAAAGTTCAAGCTATAAACCAAAGAAATAGATGGTACATGAAAAATGTTTAATATCAAGATTTCTTAAGGAAGATATAAATTAATATGTTACAATCAAAGGAAATATGCCCTATAAAAAGTTAATGAGAGAATTTGCCTGTATTATGAAGAATTAGAAACAACAGAATATGTTTTTGCAATATGTAAAAAAGTTAAAATTTATGAGAAAAGATAACTGAAAGTAAAATAGTCAACTGCAAGATTATATAAGACAACATAGTACAGAATATATTAATAATGTGGATAAAAATGTTTGGTGCAAGTTGGACAATTTGGAATGAAAGGTTAAATTAAGTTATGTTTAATGGTAAATGTATATTACCAAATACTATAAGGAAAAACAAGTGGGTTTATGGAGAAGAAAGTGGGTTTTTGTATGAATGTAAATTCTTTAGTAAATAATTAAGAAGTATAGTATGAAATGTTAGTTTTTTTTTCGGTTAATGTGTAAATATGTATATTGTAAATAAGTTGCAAATAAAAATCCCCTACCTGTTGTCATTGGAAGTGGGACCCATTTTGATGATCACTTCCTGTTTCTTTTCCATGCACAGAGGTGGTCTGGAGTAACAGGGAGGCAGATGGAGAGAAGAGATAGTTCAGTGGTGAGAGAAATAGATGAAGACCAGAGAATGCATGCAGGGTTCTGAGGAGCTGTTTCAAATAAATCTGTTTGATGGAGATGAGTCAGCAAATGATGGATATATAATTACAACCCTCCAGATAGAAAGGTTGTTGGATGTATTTAATTAAAGAAATTGTGATGCAGAATGAGCCAGAAAATGAAGGAGACATTTCGTTGGGGGGGGGGGGACTATGGAGAAAATACAAGAGAAGGATGCAGAGACAAACCTGAAGAATAGTGATGAGGCTGAAAAGAAAATATATGCAGATAAACTGACAGAAGGCAAAAGGGAAGTAGCAGAAAAGAAAGGAGCAGAAGAAATTGAAATCCAAAAGTGCATGGTAAGGATTAAAAGTAAAGAAGACAAAGAAATTGACAGGTATAAAGTGTGAGACAATGTAATAGCTCCTTTGGGTGTAAATGCTCATGAGGTAGTAGCATTTATTCTTTCTAACAAAGATACATTTTGTTGCATTACATTTGAGACTGCTTTTTCAATGGAAATCTTTCTTGGAGAATAGGATAAAAGAAAGATATGTGGAATATTTATGTGATAAAAGCATTTAACAGGGAAACAAAGAATAAAATTAATGTACAATTTCAAACAGAGGTAGAAAGAGAGACTTTGAAAGGACATTTAAATTTTTTTTAAAGAAGTACTGGACATTGCAAACATTTATGATAATAACATTTATGATAAAAGGGGTTTATGGACTGGTTAATTAGATTGTAATATTCTGTTTAAAATAGAAAGAGCAGAATGATGCATATACCAAGCATGATAAATGTGAAAGTGAACAGAGTATTATGGGGTATTATAAAGTACTGGGGACAACGCAAAATGTATTGGATTTTTGTGGAAAAAAAAGACATTTGATAAGTAACTGTAATACAAGAAAATGTTCTATTTGTGGGGAAATGAGACATGATGGAGAAAAATGTGAATTGCAATGTTATAAATGTAATAAAGTTGGACATTTATGAGTGGGTTGTAAAAACAGAAATAAGAGTAAGGAAAAAGAAAAACAAAGAGAAGAAAATGAACAAAGAGAAGAGATTTTAGCAGTAACAAAAATAGAAGAAAAATAGATGAGATAAAAATGAAGAGGACCTAGAAAAAGGCTCTGAAATAAGTGATGAAGATATAAATTGGGAGAAGGTAAAAAGAAAAACAAATTATATTTGTAAAAGGGACAAAGAGAGAAAAGGAAAATTTAAAGGGATAAGTGCAAAAGAAAAAAAGAAAGGAAATGGAGCAAAAGAATATATGAGGCAAATGTTTGATGGTTTGTATAATTGTTAAGGTGTTTGATTCACAAACACAAGGTACGGTGTTTGATTCTCATCTTTGAGATGAAAATTGGCTAGACTTAGAAAGGCCCATTAAGGCAGCTTGCCCAGTAATTAGCTATGATCTTATAAAACCATGAATCAAAGGAAAAACAAAGATTTTAGAGTGCTTTCTGTAAATGTGAATAGTAAGAAGAATAGGGGATTTTTAATGGTGTAATAAAAGTAATGTAAATGCAATTATATTAGAAGATACAAGATTTTTAACAAATGAAAAAAGATAACAAATAGAGGTACTACAGGGAGGAAATATAATCTAGAATTTATGAAATGAGAGATGTTCTGAAATATCCTTAGAATTATAACATTATATGCCTATACTAATTGCAAGGAAAGGGAAAGCTTACTTCATACGTTTTTAGACTATGCAGTGATAAATATGAATATTATAATAAAAGGAGATTTAAGAGGCAAGTGGAGAAAGAAAGGAACTGATGTAAGAAAAATGTTAGAAGTTGTATGATATAGTAAGTTAAAATTTTGAATAAAAATTGATGGACTTACAAAAGGGGTGTGTATAGCCCTGAAATAGATTATTTTATAGTGTCAGAAGTTTTAGTTATAGGAAAAGGGGAGTTATTTGAAACAAGCTTTTCTGATCATCTTGCAATAAGGCTAGAGATAAAGGAAAGCAAGGAATATATGAAAATAGGCAAAAGAATAAAAAGGGATAGATGAGAAAGCATGGAATGAAGAAAAAAAGATATTAGTAATACAAGTATGGGATGATCATATTACTACTATAAGAACATTTTATAAGAATTGGTCTGAATGGTGGATGATATTTAAGGAAATATATATTTTGTTGTTTACAGTAGCAATATGGTGAGAGAAAAGTAGAGAAATAAAAATGTTACAGGACATATAATGATGCAGTGGAAGATTTAGAACATAATGATAAAAAGTACTTTAACAAAGAAAAATACAAAAACTGTTATATAACCAAACATTTTTTAAATGGAAAAAGAGAAAAAGTATCAAGTTACTTAAGTAGATTAGTAAAGGAGGATGGTAGTGTAATGAGTGAAATAAAAAAAATTAAAGGAGAAATAGAATGAACTCAGGAAAAGACTATGAATAGTGTAGTACAATATATACAAGAAATGTGTAAAGAAAAAGGAAGATAGTGAAAAAACATAGAAAGTAAAAATATTAATATAAATAGAGACTAAGGAGTTGAAAAAAGAGATTTCTTTATATGACTTAGAAAAGGTATTAGGGCAAGTAAATATAGATTCAGCTGTAGGATCATATTAAATATGATATGAAATATATAAAAAATGTAGGGGATTAGCAAAAAAATATATGCGCATGAGTGTGTGTGTGTGTGTGTGTGTGTGTGTGTGTGTGTGTGTGTGTGTGTGTGTGTGTGTGTGTGTGTAAGATGAACAGTGAACCCAAGGAAGTAATAGCAATAAACACAAAAATCTTGGTATAAAGTGGCTCAAAAATCCTGAGGAACTCAAAAAAAGACAAAAATAATGGAAACTGGATTGAGCACTTTAGTCACGACTTTATTTCTACAGGAACTTCATCAGAAATATTTCAACTAGAATACTGTGTACCTTTAAAAGGACAACATAAGCCCACCAAAATCAACATCAAATCAACAAAAATTACTTATATATGCTAGTTAACACAACATGATATTAACTTAATTTCCAATTAAAAATACATTTCTAAAACAATCTTAATGTTGTTAAAAAAAACACAATAACAAAGGAAACATTCCTTTCATCTATTTTAAAAAAAGGTTGAGGTGTTAAAACAAACACTTAATACAGATGCTTTCATTGAGACCAGGGGGCTTATCTGACATCAACTTGATCTGGGCAAGGATTAATACACTTTTACACCCAAGTCGTTCTGTCATACCCACCCCATTAGGCATTGACCATGATAGTCCCATGTAAATTGCCAATACCTTTAACTCTTTCTTCCCTGAGACCATTCAATCTCTTGCCAATCAACTAACTCCTGACAGCTCATTTTTGACTACCTCTACTTCTAGCTTACTTCCTTCATTTCACTTTAAACCTGTCCCTACATCCCTTGTCTGTACCCTTATTCAGAAACTTAAACCATCCACCCCCTCAGCTGATCTACTACCTGCAGAATATCTGCAAAAAGCTGCAAATGCCATAGCCTATCCCATCTCCATCCTGATTAACAGAACTATCACTGAAGGAACTATCCCATCTATCTGGAAAATCTCACATATTATCCCGCTGCATAAAGGCGGTAACTCCAATGAATTATCAAACTATAGACCTATTGCTATATTATCTCCACTGGCAAAAATCATGGAGAAATGCATTCATAGACAACTGTTAAACCACCTAATAGATAAGAACTTACTAGCTAACTGCCAACATGGCTTTAGGCCATTTCATAGCACCACCTCTGCCCTCATATCCTTTTCTGAATGTATTAACAAAAATCGCAATAATAGCACTCTATCCTCAGCCCTCTTTATTGATCTCTCTAAAGCCTTCGATATGGTTAACCACCACTTTCTCATAAACATACTCAAAAACCTGTCACTAGATGCGTTGACTATACAATGCTTCCAATCCTACTTAAACAATAGGCAGCAGGCTGTACTGTGGGAGAGCAACTTATCTACTCACCTCCCTATTGCCCTCATTATCCCCCAAGGTTCTATATTAGCACTTCTCCTATTTTCTACTTTTATCAATGACCTACATTCTGTAATATTTCAAGCTACCTGTATATAATATGCAGATGATTCCACATTAATATGCTCAGCCACCTCTCTGTCAGACCTTCAGACCCTCACCCAAAATGTGTTTAATACAGTCAGGATATGGCTTCTACACCATTGCCTCATCTTGAACCCCCAAAAAACAAAACTCCTACAATTCACTCCCACCCATAGGGCCTCCCCACTTAATTTTACTGTTACATCAAACAATGGTACTATCATATCTTCTGATTCAACTACAAAACTACTAGGGGTACTAATTGATAACCTTAACTTTGATACTCACATTAACAGTACTATAAAAACAGTCAACAAAAAACTAGGCTCCCAATATATAATCAAGACCTTTCTGACCTCATTAGCGAGGGCTACTATTACCCGCACCCGCTTAATCTCTCCTCTCCTCTACACCTCCGCTATATATTCTAACCTGTCTAAAAACAACCTGAACAAGCTGGCTATCTCCTACAATAATATTGCCAAATATGCAATAGGATCCACGTTCGGAACCCATCACTGTATTAATATGGAACAACTAGGATGGCTAGAGTTGCCAAATTTACTACGATTTAACCAATTAACAGTTGCCCACAAGATCCTATATCAGCCTACTAATATGCCAGTTCTTACCAACCTTATCACCCCCTACAATAACCTTAAGACCCTACGCTCATCTAATAAAATACTTGTACAAATAGGTAAAACCAACAATATGGCTGGTGACTCTTTGTTCTCTAATACCGTGGGCAAAACCTGGAACTCACTCCCCAGTGACCTGACCTCCCTTTTCTCAATAACACTATTTAAAAACAAACTGAAACCATACCTTAAATAACATTGGTTATGTCCTTGTGCGAACCCTGACTAATTACCCAATTTAACTAATGGGTGGGAGGGTGGCCTAATGGTTAAGGTGTTTGCCTTACAGACACAAGGTGCAGGGTTTGAGTCTCACAAGGGATAATTGGCTAGGCTTAAAATGGCTCACAAAGGCAGTTAGCTTAGTATGAATCTATGAACCTATGAACCTATGATCCTATCATAAGACGGGTTCACTTCAGTTCACTGAACTTTCAATTCACTGACTTTCATTTCAGTGACACCATTTCAATGAAATTCATTTCAATGAAACTTCATTTCACTGAAAGTTCATTTCACTGACAAGTATTATTACATAGTAAATGGAATATGCCCCCTTCCCCACTGTAGTGCGACCCTGGAGTTAGAATATATAGTTAGGGGGGTGTGTGGGGGGCACAGCCCCCCACTTACTTTTCTTTTACTAAGCAATATTATATCAAAACGTAAGAATATCATATGAAATGAAGTGGGGGGCTGCGCCCACCACACCCCCCGATGTGGGGGTTTCTGCCCCCCACACCCCCCCAACTATATATTCTAACTCCAGGGTCACACTACAGTGGGGAAGGGGGAATATTCCATTTTATTGCTAATAATAGTTGTCAGTGAAATGAACTTTCAGTGAAATGAAGTTTCAATGAAATGAATTTCAGTGAAATGGTGTCAGTGAAATGAAAGTCAGTGAATTGAAAGTTCAGTGAACTGAAGTGAACCCCATAAGACACCTATCACTGCGCCTGTATATACTAGTTGTTTTGTGTTGACCATAAAGAAAATGTGCTTTTATATATTAATCAAATTTCATTATCAATATCTTCTTATAACTATCCATATATATGTACTATGATTCTGTAAGCAGAAATGTAATGAAGTGTAAAGAATTGCTTAAATATGTAATGTACCTGCATCTGTAAAAAATGTCATTTAATATAAATTATACTGTGTTTTCGAGGAGCTTTTCTCCCCGGGCCTCTGATGAAAATGGACATATATCCAGCTGGATTAGCCCGGTCAACAAATGTAAAATAAAATAAAATAAAATCTGCCATCTAAACTCCCTGGTTTCCAAAAACTCATTACCGCCATTTGTGAAGCCACTAGAATCAACTTGTTATAAAACAAAGAACTGAAATTTTCTTAACTGCTAATATTGCATGCTGCGCTTTGCTAAAGCATTGTTGAAGTCTCTATTATGAATAGCATAACAGTGTTCTCTTATTCTAAATCTATGTTCTCTTGTGCTCGTGCCAATATAGAAATAAGCATAAGAGCAACAGGTGGATAAATGCACAATGTTAGAACTGTGACAATTGTATCTAAATCTAGAAGAAACAATGTAATTAAGATGTTCAAAAGAAACTCTGCTCACATTATAATGAAACATTATTTTACAGTGACTATAGCTAAAAGTCCCAGATACTGAAAAAAAAGTTTTCAATGTCCCTATCAATGACATGCTCTAACAGCGTTTTAATATTAGAGGATTTTTTTAAAAATTAAGTTTGGGACATCTCTGATAATATGTGTGAGGTCAAAATTTCCCTGAATAATTTTCCTATTATTACAAATAATACTTCTAACAGCATGACAGTCCAGTTTATGCACAAAGTTAAAGGGAAGGCTAAAGTTCTGTCATAGGACCCTGCCTTTATCTTATCTCTAGGTGGGATTCCTTTAACTAAAATATGTTGAAACATAGTAGATCTGTAGTCAAAAACTCAGTTGGTTATCTTTTCAAGTTCAGTGGAAGGATATCCTCTTGCCAGGAACAACTGTGTAATGAATTGTACCTCATCCAAAAAAAAAAAAATTGAGCTAGTCAAATGGTAGCTCTAATCAATTGTCCCTTGAAAATGTTTAATTTCATAAATTTGGGATGGTTGTTGTGGTAATGTAATTGTTTCTAATTATAGCTTTTCTAAAAACAGAACCTGTAAATTTCCACTCAGCAATGTCCATCTCAGTCCTGACATCTTAGAAGTTAATGGTTCTCCCTATACTACTCAAAGTAAAAGTTAACCATGTAATACTGTGATTAATTTCAGTAACAAAATCTTTGAACGTGCCTTCACTTCCTTTCCGGATAAAAATTAAATCGTTGATGTAATGACAATAAAAACATACATTCTGGAAGGACTGTAATTTTTTTAAAATGTTGGTTTCCCACCAACATAAGACAAGGCTGACAAATGCAGGTACCAGCTTGGCATCCATAGCCACACCTTAAATTTGCTGATATAAAGCTTGATCGAACTGAAAAAAAGTTGTTCTTTAATACATCTGATAGAGGTCCGACCAAATTAATTGTTAAATGGTCTAAATAATAAAAAATAATAAGATATTATTTAAAAAAATCAGTTCCTTGACTCTGATCGATACTCATGTATAATGTCACAATGTCAATAGTAGCCAGAAACATTTCTTCACCTGTAAAATTATAATTCCTCAAATGATTTAAAAAATTCCAGGAGTCCTTTAAATAAAAAGTACTTTTCTTTACTAATGGGTTCAAAACCTCATTGAGGTAACTAGAGATGGTCACTGTCTTATGCTTAGGACATGAAACTATAGGATGAAAAGGTTGACATTTTTCATCTCCGTGGATCTTGGGGATCTCAGATATTTTCCCCAGTTCTTGCTGATTCCACAATCAAATAATCATAAAGTTCTATCTTTAAAAACATTGTTAAACATGTCAAACGATTTTGTATCATTAGCCTTAAACTTTTAACAAATTCCTTACTAACTTTATATGACTTTGATCTAACATTTTTCATATAATTTTATACCTATGTTGTTCCATGATGATCATCTCACACCCATTGTCCACCTTCATGAATCATAAATGCTTTGCTGCTTTAATGATTGCAAAGCTTGGTGCTCATTCACATTAAGATTGAATGATTTAGATGTTGGATTCCTGTGTGCCATGGAATTAAAACGGTTTTCACATGTTTTAGCAAAAACCTGCAAGGTGTTATGCAAAGGTAGATTATAACAGCTAGACTTTTTTACAATGATGCTGTTACTAATGTTAATGTCATACAAAATAATTCTCAAATTTAATTTATGAACAAATAATTTAAAATTTGTAATTAAATTACTATAATTGATTCTGTTGCAGGGAATAAAGGAAAATCCTTTTGACAAAATGCTAAGTTCATTAGTACTAAAGGTATGCCCACTTAAATTGAAAATAGGTGATTCATATCGGCATAATGTACCAGATTCCGCAAGCACTACAGAATCTGGCTTGAGAGATTAGTAGTTAAACTGTATAAATATAAATATGATACATTTTCGGGTATGGTAAGAAAGAATAAAAGATGTCTTTACCAAGCCTACATGGACTGAATCTTTCTAAATACATTTGCATGCAGAGTAACTGTGAACACAACATTTAATACACTGTTGTCAACTGAAACCACATTCTGCAACAATATTCAGGAGTTCATGAGTAACAGACATTCATAGAAGTAGGATAACACTGTTATTGACACTGAAACCATGCCACATTTCTATATACAGTACACAGGACAGCTATCCAAGCAATGCGACCATTGCCATAACACATATACATAATAAATATAT